>NC_063065.1:7828385-7833385 GCF_018812025.1 Megalobrama amblycephala
CAGTAGTGAGCAAGCAGCTCTTTAATTCCCATCTCTTCAGCAAGACGTGCGCTGTCACCTCAGCACTAATAGAACACTGCAGAGAGCTCATCTGCTTTATAAATGATGTTTATGATGGTCAGCATGTATATGTGGTTGCTATGTTTTGGATGGTATCTTGCAAATGTGTTAAGTCAAGTGTGAAGCTTTACAGTGTATGTGTTAGAGAGCGAGAGAGAGAGAGAGGCTATGGTCAGCAAGAGGAAAATTTGAGCGTGTCAACCTAATAAAATCACTGCGGAGAGGGCTTTTCCCTGCAAGGTATTGTGTGTGTTTGAACGTGTTTAAATACACAGCTAAGTGTTCAAATCGGAAAGCACTTCTCTCTTTATCTCAGGCCAAATACACATTCTGCCAGCATGTCAGTCTTTCTCTTTGCAAATACTGATGCAATATAATAGTTTGAAGTTGCTTTGAAAAAAAGCATCAGGCAAATACATAAAGATAAATGTAAATGTATTCAACAAACCACAGACAGTATTGACAAACCAGAGACAGTAAACAGCAACTAATATATATATGGGTCATTGATGAATAAGGTTTTTAAAAGTGTAAAAAAATATATAATGACGATAAAATTAATTTTGAATTTTAATTAAGTGTTAAAGGGTTAGTTCACCCAAAAATGAAAATTCTGTCATTTATTACTTACCCTCATGCTGTTCCACACCCGTAAGACCGTCATTCACCCTTAGAACACAAATTAAGATATTTTAGTTGAAATCCGATGGCTCCGTGAGGCCTGCATAGCCAGCAATGACATTTCCTCTCTCAAGATCCATAAAGGTACTAAAAACATATTTAAATCAGTTCATGTGAGTACAGTGGTTCAATATTAATGTTATAAAGCAACAAGAATATTTTGGTGCGCCAAAAAAAACAAAATAATGACTTATTTAGTGATGGCCGATTTCAAAACACTGCTTCAGGAAGCTTCGGATCATAAATGAATCAGTGTATCAAATCTGCTGTTCGGAGCACCACAAGTCACGTGATTTCAGCCATTGGCAGTTTGACACGCGATCCGAATCATGATTCGACACACTGATTCATTTATGATCCGAAGCTTCCTGAAGCAGTGTTTTGAAATCGGCCATCACTAAATAAGTCATTATTTTGTTTTATTTGGCGCAACAAAAATATTCTCGTCGCTTTATAATATTAATATTGAACCACTGTACTCACATGAACTGATTTAAATATGTTTTTAGTACCTTTATGGATCTTGAGAAATGTCATTGCTCCCTATGCAGGCCTCACAGAGCCATTGGATTTCAACTAAAATATCTTAATTTGTGTTCCGAAGATTAACAAAGGTCTTACAGGTGTGGAACGGCATGAGGGTAATAAATGACAGAATTTTCATTTTGGGGTGAACTAACCCTTTAACAATGAGATTATGTGGTTTTTATAATCAATTAACACTGCTTTTGTCATTTTTTACAAAATTTGTTACCAAAAAAGTCATTCGGTTTAACCACAAATTTAGTTTTACCAAATGACATTTTTGGTTATACTGAATGACGATATTTTCAAACAATGCTAACAGGCTGATATCTAGCTAGCTAGCAAAAGGACAATCAAACATTTTATACTAAGTTTTTAAAATAACATTTTCCATGTTTTATAGCGGTTGTACCGAATGACCTGATGTTTCGGGACATGCGTATGAGGAAGTGAAAACATAAATTTTTCAAATAGTTAAGAGAGAGTTAGTTACTTTGCTTCATGACCATGTGGTCCTTTGCAGATGTCTGAATGATGTCACATCCTGTCACATGATACTGACCTCATGACTTGATCCAAAATGGTCCCTTTATATCGGTTACTCAAAATGACATCAATGAAATTCATTGAATTTCCGGACATCCTTTCTCATAACAAAGCAATGATTTCTACACACAATTTTAATACCATTTCGCACTATGTTGATATATGATGTTATAAAATGATGCCAGAATAAAAAATATACACATTTATTACAATTTAAGATATTTTAATCAAATGAAATGGCTGTATTGGCCTTTGGACGGTTAAACCGAATGACCTTTTGACACTTCAAAATTTTTAAAATACCTTTATATGCAGCAAAATATAATTAAAACCTTTTGGATTCAATAAAAGAGATCTAGTTGTACTACCTTACATACTTTGAATGTCATATCTTTGTTTTTTATTGTTATTTAAGACAAATATTTTTAATATTTTCTAATTCAATTAAATATTTTCACAAACAGAGTACTGTATATAGTTATAACAACAAAAAATTCAAATGCTATTTTATGTTTGTGCTTTTGTAGGCTATGTTGGTCGGATGTATTTGCAGGCTGTTTTGAACATGCTAAAAATGGGGACATTTCCAGGGACAGGACACCGAAAATCGGGACCATCCGAGAAAACGGGGATATCAGGTCACCCTATTTTACATGAAGTACAATATGTAGGCTTTTCTAAAGTCCTTATATCCATTTTCCCCGTAACAACCACATTCTTAGCTTCCAAATCTTTTCTTATTCAACCTGTCCACTTTTATGTCTCTCTCTCTCTTAAACACACACAACCCTTCTCCTCTGGGTCTCATCTAAATCTACTTCCAACATCAGCTTTTGAAGCTTCATTGACAGAGAGACAGATGTTCATGACATCCCAACATAAACACACATCCGTCTGCTCCTTATTCCTCTTTTTTGCTCCGTCATGCACACACAACTTTCCTTTCTCTCTTTATCTCAAACACCAAACGCACACCATTCCATCGAGACACAAACACACTGTTGTGATGAGTGAAGCGTTACCATCAGACGCCACGCGACTCTCAGAGGTACGAGATGTACAATCAACAAACCGTAGAAATCAAACAAGAAAACAGTTGCCTGGCGCAGCGGTGCGGGCACTGCAAATACTTTTGTGTTTCATGTTGTGATGGGCATCGTGTGAAAATACACGGATGGAGCTGCAAAGTCTTTGGGGATTTTGATGCATCTAAGGATCTAATATTACAGTGCAGACAGTCAGACGTGATTAATGATGGCAGTCGACCAAGACTTCCATCATCACCCTCTGCCACATATTTGCATCTTAATGATTTGTATTGGAAGATATTAAAGCTGAAGTGTGCAATGTGAAACAGTTTCTCATATCCCAATCCTAATATTCCAATCCCAACATGCAAAAACAAGTAAGCCATTTGTAGGTTGGTTATCTAAAGACACTGTGACTCTTTCAGAAATCTGTTTGGAAATAATCATTATTCTGTTTGATGCAGCCAAAATTCGAACACAGCATTCTGTTTGCTGGCTCAATTCAAATTCAGGAACTGAAACAGACGTCGGTTACGGAAGCAAACAGACTCGGAATCCATGTCAGCAGTATCAACACTGAAATTAATCTGCAGCAGTCAGGTACGAGCTCTCTAGGTTCTTTATGAGCATTATTATTGTAATGTTATGTGCTTTGAGACATGAGGTGGTTTTTAACGCCATCTCTTATCACGACGCTTTGCCACGAGCAGCTGTGTGTGCGCGCCTTCTTCATATGTTTTGGAGGCGGCGTGGCTTTGGACGGCGATTTGCAGGGAGGGTGGGATCGTATGCTTTCAATGCTAGCAGATCTCCTACTGCACCTTTAACTATCTAACACGATTAACTAACAAGATTCTCTAAATACTAGGCGTTTCTCAATGTCAAGGATACTTCCTTGGCAGGACTGGTCCTTCCAAGTCACTTCCTTCAGAGGCTAGGCGAGGCTAGAGGCTAGCATTCGGAGAACACGTAAATGGAACAGACTAGCAAGTGCACGTCATTGCGTCATTACGTCAGTGAAAAGGTCCGCTTTCGGTAAACAGCTGCTTGTTTTCTACACGGAGATGTATGAACGCCTCCGTTTGTTCCTTGGTCCCTGTTAAAAAAGACAAGAAAGCTATGAATAACGCTGTGAATGGTATAATGGTATAATATTAACGTTAAATTACTTTGGACAACTTAACTACTTATTTATAAAAGAAATGCCGGTGACGGCAACCAAGCTAACAATTGTTAAATGACGGTCCGGTTCAGTTAGCCATCAATTACGTAATTTGTATTTGTATAATTTATAATATCTATACGGTAGTAATTTGTACTGGCATTTAAAGGTTAAACTTTATTTATCTGACATATTTACTACAGTTATAACAAATGTTTGGTAACGTAAATATACTTACATTTGAAAGCATTGCCCGCTAACATCCGACATTTTTTTTTTTTTTTTTTTGAACAAGATCGCAAAGCTGCGCGCATAGGATTGCGGGTGATTTGAGAGCGCGAAGAGCGCGAAGGCTGCACATATGCATCCTTTCCTGTATATGGGATATTTTTCGAACGAAGGACTCAGTCCTTGTTTGAAATTCCGAGGATCCTCGACATTGGAACAGTCCTTCAACGGATGTCGATGACGTAGCATCCTCGAAATTCTGGCTTGCGAGGATCCTTCCTTGACATTGAGAAACGCCTAGTGTTTCTCACTCATGACAGTAATTGATTTAAAGTGAAAAATACAGTAGAAGACGATAATTTTACACTAATGTCCGCTGTAGCTCCCCTTGTGGCAACACTGAGAATGCAACACATATTGCTTTATGACATTTCAGAACACAATGAATAAAATTGAACTTGCTTAGATAAAGCAGTTTGATTTCATAAAGCTTGTACGGAGTGTTAAATGTGCAATGTAAAGGATAGCGACAGATATTTTTTTTGTTGATTGGATGGAGGCAGATCTGAACGCGGTTGTTGACTATAAGAAAGGGGCAAGGTTCAAGAGGACTAAATGATTAGGCCTTGAGAAGTTCGGTATACGTCACCAGAGAGAAGTCTGTCATTTCACCCGAAGACACAGTAATGACATTTTAATTAAAACTTGCAAGGTCAATATTGAATCGTTCACAAGATCATTAAAATTCATTCAGAAAATAGATAGAGTGA
>NC_063065.1:7838385-7883385 GCF_018812025.1 Megalobrama amblycephala
AATCCAAAATGTTTAATTATATTTTGCTGCATATAAAGGTATTTTAACGATTTTGAAGTGTCAAAAGGTCATTCGGTTTAACAGTCCAAAGGCCAATACAGCCATTTCATTTGATTAAAATATCTTAAATTGTAATAAATGTATATATTTTTTATTCTGGCATGATTTTATAACATCATATATCAACATAGTGCAAAATGGTATTAAAATTATGTGTAGAAGTTGTTGCTTTTTATGAGAAAGGATGTCCGGAAATTCAATGAATTTCATTGATGTCATTCGGAGTAACCAATATAAAGTGACCATTTTGGATCAAGTGATGCTTTCAATATCCTGTGACAGGATGTGACATCATTCAGATACCTGCACAGGACCACATGGTCATGAAGCAAAGTAACTAACTCTCTCTTAACTATTTGAAAAATTCATGTTTTCACTTTCTCATACGTATGTCCCGAAACATCATGTCATTTGGTACAACCGCTATAAAACATGGAAAATGTTGTATTTTTTTATTTTAAAAACTTGTACTAAATATAAAATGTTTGATTGTCCTTTTGCTAGCTAGCTATATCAGCCTGTTAGCACTGTATGAAATATCGTCATTCGGTGAAACCGAAATTTTGGTTAAACCAAATGACTTTTTTGGTGACAAATTCTGTCCATCTTGTAAAAAATGACAAAAGCAGTGTTAATTGATTATAAAAACCACATAATCTCATTGTTAACACTTAATTTAACTTCAAAATTAATTATTTCTCCATTATGTTTTTTTTACTTTTAAAAACCTTATTCGTCAATGACCCATATACATATATATATATACATACACACACATACATATAAATAATTTTCATTCCAATGAATTTGAATATATATATAGAGAGAGAATATTGAATACAAAGATAACTTTCTTCCATTTTTACTCAGTTGAAATTAGCACCAATTTTAATGCATTACACTCTACAATTCATTTTCGCCCTATATTGATATTTAATATTGTCAGGATGAATAATGTGCCCTTCACTGACTGACCGATTGATCATTGTCTCCTTTATTTACTCTTGTAATATAGCATTAATGTATGATTTATCAACAGCTACAGTGAGGTGATCACCCCATTTACATTTGAATAAATTACCATCTCATTGAATAATCTGATTCTAAGTGAATCATGCAAATCAGTCACAGCATATATAGCCTATATATACACTTTAGCCTGGACTGTTGACCTCCCTTGAATATTAAAGGAATAATCTCCATGGCAACAACACAGTGGAGACCTGACAACTGATGTAGTGGTGATGTCAAGTTAACTGAAGCATACAGAAAAATACACACACACACACACACACACACACACAATCTGATGCTCTCTCTCCAGCAGTGGTCCTGCTAAAACACCAATACAGGGTAAAGGGTTAGTTCACCCAAAAATGAAATTTCTGTCATTAATTACTCACCCTCATGTCATTCCACACCCGTAAGACCTTCGTTCAAAAAAATTAAGATATTTTTGATGAAATCCGATGGTTCAGTGAGGCCTGCATTGACAGCAAGATAATAAACACTTTCAGATGCCCAGAAAGCTACTAAAGACATATTTAAAACAATTCATGTGACTACAGTGGTTCAACCTTAATGTTATGAAGCGACGAGAATACTTTTTGTGCGCCAAAAAAACAAAACTGCTTTTCAACAATATCTAGTGAAGGTCAAAACACTGCTTCAGGAAGCTTTGAAGCTTTACAAATCTTTTGTTTCAAATCACACACAATTAAAACTACTCAAATAACACAAACACTCAGTTTACTTATTTACAACTTCAATTTGGAGTCATTGTCATAATTAAACTACATACAAATAAGCTGTCTGACTGTCTGTTAACCATCGGAAAAAGCACTAAATAAACATGTAGAAAATACAGAATCAAGCAAATATAAACTGGCCTCTATTATCTTCTCAAATATTTGTAATATGAAATAAACACCCATAAATTACACACAGTGTTGAGCAAAAAAAATAATAAAATAATATTAATAATAATAAATCTGCTACATTGACACTTTCTTCTTCTGCAACTTTAAGATGCATTAAATATCCCTGCATGTCTATTGCATAAACTATCTATTGAGAATTCCTGGACAGGCGTCGTCATGCGCAGTTATTCACAGCGCCAGTGCGCCACCTAGTGTTGAAGGAAGGAACAGCAAGAACATTCCCACATGCTTGTGCACTTTCCGGATAGTAGGATGATGAATACAAATAGCTTGTAAACAAAGAGTATTGAAAGTTTGTGTTTCAATAACCAATATTAAAGACCTGTATAAGCCCAAAAGTGTGCTACAGGTGATTAGTATATGAAATATAAATAATATAAACACTGTGGAATGTCCTGACATCCACTGCCATTAAAACTTTAATGGTCCAGAAACTGGTGCTGGGTCAGTTAGGTCCTAGTTTTGGGGGAAGAGGTCAAAGTTCAAGGTTTAGAGTGCAATGCGAGTGCAGGGGTGTTTGAGACAAACAGGCAAGATGCCGCGGTTGATCTGGTGAAACTCCACCAACTGCAGCAGATCTGCAAACAGTGTGACACCATCGTCCATAGTGTAGTACTGTCTGTCGCCCTGCTCCAACTACAGAGATACAGAGGAAAAACACAGCAAGATGAAAACGTCTCATGTATGCACCTGCAGTTTCAACTGTCCAAACAGGAATAAAGACTTACGGGAATGATGAGGTAGTGTTTCGTCTTCAGTTTATAACTCAAGCATAACACAAAGCACTGCACGTGCAGCTGACTGTCACGCACCAAAAACATCCTGCAGAGAGTTGAGAAAATGACATAAATACAACTTTACAGCGCAAACGTACATAAGCAAGAAAACTAAGATGATTCTTACCCGTCCACCTGACCCTGCTCCTCCAATAGCTTTTGAGCTTCTGCACGAGACATGCCCCCATGAAACCACGGCTGAACACGATGAACCGCTGCAGATACACATACAGGAAGATTTTACTAATGAGAGATTCATTCTTGTTGCTTAAATGTTGCATGATGTCGATGTTGATGCGAGACACTCACCGGAGAGCTGTGACCCGTGACCGTTGGTGGGTAAATTGTGACGCAACGCTTCTCTCTTCTGAAGAACAAAAACACACCGTTAAAGAAAAATGCAGTGATAGTCTACATTCATTTATTTTAATAATTTATTGGAATTTAAATAACTCAATTTGATTTTTTTTTATTTAATTTTAACATAAAACAATAGTTTTATCCAGCAAGGATAAATTGATCAAAAGTGACAGTAAAGACATTTAAAATGTTACAAAAGATTTCTATTTCAAATTAATATATAAAGCAAAAAATATGAAGCAGCACAACTGTATTCAATAATAAAAATAATAAGAAAAAAATGTTTCTTGAGCAGCAAATCATCATATTAGAATGATTTCTGAAGGATCATGTGACACTGAAGACTGGAGTAATGATGCTGAAAATTCAGCTTTGATCACAGTAAAAAACTGTATATTAGGGGGTGCACAGACAAATCAACTTTAATGCTCTTCTGTGACGTCGACTAGCGCTGATTAAGGCCTATAGAGGGTGCAACAGGATAAGAAATCTTTGAAGTCGACTTTTACGCTCCATTTCCAACAGTTAAAATGACAAATAAATTCGTACTCCGACAGCGCTCCACAAGATATGTTTGATTATACTATCTGGATGCTCAATTTTGATCAGTTGAATGCATGTTTTAAACAGCCTATTGTATACGTAACGCGTACAAAGCGCATACAGATACATCGCGCGCACACAGAAACATTCAGTAGCGTGAATGTGTTGTCAACTGTTCTGTGATTTAGCAATAAAATAGCTTAGTAACTGAAAAGTTCTAGCAAATATTTCTTAGTAACTAAAATACACTATTAGTAGAGAGACACTGTCAGGTAGAATTATTTCACACACACAATCGCTCTCTCACTAATGCATTCATATACAGTGGTGGTCAGAATTATTGGCACCCTTGGTAAATATGATCAAAAATGACTGTACAAATAAATCTGAATTGTTTATCCTTTTGATCTTTAATTCATAAAATTAGCAAAAATCTAACATTTCATTGAAGGAAAAGAATTGAAAATAACATTAAGAAATAAATGTTTTTCTCCAAAACACTTTGGCCACAATTATTGGCACCCCTAGAATATTTTATGAGTAAAATATCTCTGAAGTATATTCCCATTCATATTTACATTTTTTTAGCACACCAGGGTGATCATGAACATGAAATGATCATGTGATCATGTCCAGCCGAGACTTCCTGTTCCACAGGAGTATAAACACGAGGAAACACAAAGGCCAAATTCCCTTAATCATTCATCACAATGAGTAAAACCAAAGAATATAGTTCTGATGTGCAGCAAAAGATTGTTGAGCTTCACAAAATAGAAAGTGACTGTAAGAAAATACCTAAAACATTGAAAATCCCCATTTCCACTATTAGGGCAATAATTAAGAAGTTCCAATCAACTAAAGATGTCACAAATCTGCCTGGAAGAGGATGTGTGTCTAAATCATCCTAATGTGAAGTGAGGAGGAAAGTTTGAGTGGCCAAAGACTCTACAATGATCAATTGCAGAGATTAGTTGAGTCTTGACTCTCAGAAAGCCTAAAAAAAAAATTACCAAACAGCACCTACATCCCCACAAGATGTTCGGGAGGGTTTCAAGAAAAATCCTCTGCTCTCATCCAGAAACAATCTCCAGCATATTCAGTTGTCAGACACGACTGGAACTTCAAACGGGACCGGCTTCTATGGTCAGATGAAACTAAAAAAATAGCTTTTTGGCAGCAAACCCACCAGATGGGTTTGGTGCACACATGGATAAAAAGTACCCCATGCCCACGGTTAAATATACCCCTGGATCTTTAATGTTGTGGGCCTATTTTTCTGCTGGAGGTCCTGGACATCTTGTTCAGATACATGGCATCATGGATTCTATCAAATACCAACAGATAAAAATTCAAAACCTGACCGCTTCTGCTAGAAATCCTATAATGAGCCATGGTTGGATCTTCCATTAGGACAATGATACAAAACAAACATCAAAACCAACAAAAAAATGTGTCACTGAGCCCAAAATGAAGCTTCTGCCATGGCCATCCCAGTCCTCTGACCTGAACCCTAAAGAAAATGAGTGGAGTGAACTAAAGAGAAGAAGCACCAACATGGAACTGGGAATCTGAAGGATCTGGAGAGATTCTGCATGAAGGAATGGTCTCTGATCTCCTGTCAGGTGTTCTCCAAACTCATCAGGCATTATAGAAGAAGACTCAGAGCTGTTATCTTGGCAAAAGGAGGTTACAAAAATTATTGAATAAAAGGGTGCCATTAATTGGGGCCAATGTGTTTTGTAGATAAACATTTATTTCATAATGTGAGTTTCCCCCCACTTTCAATTCTTTTCCTTCAATGATAGGTTAGACTTTTGCTAATTTTATGAATTAAAGATCAAAAGGATAAACAATGCAGATTTATTTTTACAGTCATTTTTGATCATATTTACCAAGGGTGCCAATAATTCTGACCACCACTGTAAATGTTATCTTTTATTTATCTGTATCTGATTGCAGAAATCTGAGAAATATAATGAACCAAAGACAAAAGAACTGATAAAAAAATAAGCTGTTATGTAGGATTATGCACACTGAGTCCGAAATTTCCGTATGTTTTTTCGTATTTGTGATCCTAAAAATTCGTCCTTGCACACTGAGTCTGATGCATATTAAAAAAATTGAGTCTTCAAGTAGTGAGCATGATTTAGCTGTCCTCTCTCTTCTTAAAAAGAGAAAAAAGAAAGAGGAAATATTGGATCCGTCCAATCCTGAGATTGGGTGGAGAGGAAGGAGAGTTCCACCTCATCAAGGAGCTGTGTGATTACCCCGAGCGTTTAAAAGTTTACTTCAGGATGTCAGTGGCTCAGTTTGATGCTTTGCTAGTGATACTGGCACAATCTGTTTTTATATTCTGTCTCTTTGTATTCCGCACTTCATACAGTGTCATACAGTGCTGCTGCTTTGTGCTGTAGATGATGTGGATCAACTTGTCAGATTCGGGATACAGTGGCTCCGAATTGTCAAAACATCTCTCAAAATGCATGCCACGGATGCAAAAAATGCAGAATATCGAACCTGATCCGTTTTTTTTTTATGATGGACGAAAGTTTCGGAGGCAGTGTGTAAACGTGATAGACACAACATGAGGTCGTATTTATTTTTTAACGTGCAAAATTTCGGACACGAATTTCGGACTCAGTGTGCAAAGACCTTTAGGCTTATTTGTTCATCAATAGCAAGGGGCACACCGAGCCGGCAATTAGCTGTCGGGCAACGTTGAACCATTTTTAAGCATCTGCCAACTAAGTTTTCCCAGTGTGTTCTGCACCGTTGGCTCTAGTCGGACGCCATTGAGTTTTTAGGGCTGATTCAGCATGTAGAATCAGCGTCAGGCGAGAGAGACAACTCTGATTGGCTGTTCAGTTTAGTGAACGAGTCGAAGCGCAAAATTAAATAGCAAAACAGTGAGCAAACATGTCAATGTGGTGTAGTGCCAAATTTCAACCCCCTGCCAAATTATTACCCCCCTCGTTAAAGTTGCTACCTGATTGCCTAATCTTAACCCCACCCCTAATCCTAACCCCTCCCCCATACCTACTTTTGTTTGCCCCGATGCTGGAGACGCAAAGCAACAACACAGTCGGCTTTTATTGGTGCTAGTTTTTTGGCGTTGGTTTGGTGTGTTCCTACCAGGGCTCTGAACCGGTTCAAAGAACGAAAACGAAAACCGGAAATGAACGGAATTTTGACCGGAACGTAACCAGAAACGGAAACTAAATCAAATTTAATCGTTCTGAACAGAAACGCTAATTTGAAATGGCCATTAACCGGTTAATAACGTTATTTTATCGTTCTGTTTAATATTTTGATTTGGCAGTCAACCAATCACGAATTCAAATAGTATGCAAATGTGACGCTGACACATCCAACGTGAGTGAAATGCCCGCGCTGACGCGCGTCAAGTCATCATAGGTTAGGTCACAATGGCAATGCCCTGGCATTAGTTTTTCCGATGATATATGTCAGCAACCGTCAAGTATTAGGCCTACATTTAAGTGAAAATGAATGCCAAGTAATATGCAGCTTGTTGTGCGTTTTGAAACCAGCGAAAATTGCAGGATAGTACAATTTTCAACGTCACATCACGCATCTGCAGCTTCTGTGAACGAAGAAAACTAGACCTACGTACATAACACATATAAAATAAAAGGGTATATTTAGGCCTATAGGCTACACGAAATATTTTACTTAAATAATTAGGTCTACAGATTAACAAAACGAAAGTGGTTATTTGTGGCGCACTCCAAAGATCTAGAAAAGGAAACAGATATTCTGCTTGTTTTCGTTATTTGTGTCTTTTGTAAATGTATGAATTATGTCTTGCTTTTACCTGTATGACCATAAATTACACAGTACAGTTTACTGTCTTATAGAAGGAAAACAAATCCAGTGGTCGCGCCGGCGCCTCACGCGCGCGCACACTAATTCTTGCATTGCTTGATATCGCAGCCTGTTAAATATTAAAATAAAATACAATCAACCAAACGTTACACTGCTCAATTCAATTCTGTAATACAATCTGCCGTTTACCACCCGTGACCACCGCCTCACTGTGCTGTTATGTGAAGGATGATGTCGATAATGCGAGTGAAGTACAAAGCTCATATAATAAATAATAGTTTAGCATTCGTCTCGAAAATGAAAACAGTTGGATTCGTGCCGAATGAGAAAGGTAGGCTACAGATTCACTTTAAATTAATTAGTTTTGCATCTTATTTATTTTTATTTCCAATAAATAAACCTGTTTCTCGCCTTGAATATAGCAATAGTAGCTGGAATGGCCTTAAAAAAAAATATGATAACTTTATTATCATTATTTCTGAATATAATAATAAAATGCGACGTATAAGCGACTTATCTTTTTTCCTCTCAGGAATAGCGTCTGTATTTTTAACCATGCAGCAAACATTAAAATATCTTGAAAAAATTGTTTAATTTATAAACCATTGTTTTTCCTTTCGTTTAATAAGTTTACATTTGGACAGAATCTTGTTATATAAGATAATTGTATGCCTATGGGCTAAGACGGCAAATACACTCTCTTTGTTTTTTAATAAATAAAATGCTGTTCTATTATTATTATTATTATTATTATTATTATTATTAAGTAGGCTACATGCAAAAATAAAATAAAAATAACACTATTAACCATTATTTTTTCTAATCAAACCGGTTTCGGAACGTTTATAATTCGAAGGAACGCTGGAACAGAAACATTAAAATTCCGATTCTGCTCGGAGTGGAACGATTGAATTTTTTTTTTTTTCGTTTCTTTTTTAAGCCCTGGATCCTACCCAATGAAGTCATCAGTGATTAGTCGATGTGGACTCGACTTTAATCACATAAATGTCAACTTAAGAAAATCTGAAGTAGTTCAACCCCTAGTATATATATAAGCGGCCGAGATGGCACGCCATTTTCGGCCCGAGGCATGCTGGAGCTGCCTTGTTCAAGTGCCTGAGACAGCGCACTGGTTTCGGCCTTGTCACGGTCACACACGAGCCCCCCGGAAGTTTACCGACTTCCAGACATCCACACCTGCGGTTGAAATCGGCTCGAGCCCACTCAAAGGGGCCTATGAGTGGACCCCCACGATGGCCTGTTTAGGGAGGAGATTTGTCTTTCGCTCTTAGTTGTGCCCAAGACGACGCACCGTTCTCGGCCTGAGGCATGCCGGAGCGGCCCCAGGGTGGTTCTCTCAGTCTGTGTTATATGTGTATATATAGTAGGGGTTAAACTATTTCAGATTTTCTTAAGTTGAAATTTATGTGATTAAAGTCAAGTTGATGTCGAATTGGTCATTTGGTAGGAACACACCAAACCGACACCAAAGAACTAACGCTGATAAAAGCCAACTGTGTTTTCTTCTTCACAAAAACTTCACAATAATCCAATCTCTTGCTTATTATAAATGCATAACTGATCTGGGAAGCTTATGGCTGAACATTACATTAGAGGAGCAGGTATTCACGGCATGTTTCAGCAAAGAATCGATTTCCCTCGAGCACATATACATACACATACACACCCGCCAGTTCTGTCCTTCCTCCTGCTCTGCATTCTGGGCCTCGTGTGGGTTCTGAATCACTCGTCCACCGCTTTTCCCTGAAAAATCCATGGCAACCATCGACTCCTCCCTATCTGAAAACTGATGATGGCACAGTGGAGGAAGACAAAACATGTGATGAAGATTTGAAGGGAAGATCAGTGAATCAGTCTGTTCCTCACACAAAGCTAACATATGATATCAGAATATAGTGCACAAGTCGTATGGATTACTTTTAAGTTTTTTGGAGCTTGAGAGATGTTTACTGTACCTTGGAGTCTTTTGATGCCATGTGAAGTCTGGCGCTGGACTTAGCGAACTGGTAATTACACTGGAGCTGTTTCCCATGCTAAAACACACACACACGTCTTTTGTCTTTCATTGCAGGTTTCAGATGGAACATTCTTACTGAGTTTGCATGTGTTCACTGTTCATGTACCTTAAACAATCTGAAGGCCGTGATCCAGCACGTACGACTCTGCTCACTGTCAGCACACATCAGCTTCAAATCCTGACAGCGAAACCTGTCTTTTGAGGCCTAGCATACATATACATACACGTTCATTCAGACTGAATAGAGACTGACTTTTTTTTCATTTTTTTTGAGGTTTAGAGAGACTGAATCCTTTATTGAACTGTTTTAGACACTGAGAAATGAATTAATGCTGCAATGGATATTATGAGAAAATGCAAGTGTTTTTTTTTTTAAACTTGAATGCATGTAAACATGTTGCAGGACACTCCAAATCAAAATTAGGAGCCTTTAAACAGCATAATAGGGGCACTTTAAACAGATTTCTTTATTTATGAATCGCTTTTCATTTTATTAAGCCATGTTAAGTGTTTTTCACGTTAAGCTTTTTAGAATGTCTTGTTTTCTTGTGAGTACATCTTGCAAATTGTACTGTTTTTTTCTTCTAAAAAGTCCCAGCCGCTTGCAAATTCTCTTTAAAGTTCGTATATTACCTATTAATCGGTTATAATTAGCTAAAGCTGATAGTATTTCTTTGTTATTGAAAGAGAGCCTAAAATATAGGCCTAGCTGAACCAAGTGATCTGTTTATTCTCAATATTTTATGTCAAATTTCCTGGAAAAATTTTCAAAGTTTTTTCTCGAAACACAAATTTATTCTCAAAATTTAACAGGTTTATTCTCAACATTTTATTTTGACTTTTTTCCTCGAAATTTTACGAGTTTTTTCTCGAAACACGACTTCTTCTCAAAATTTTATGATTTTATTCCCGACATTGTATTTCAAAAAAAAAATTCTAAATGTAACGAGTTTAATCTTGCATTATAATGACTCTGATGTTTTTTTATTGTTACTTGTAAAAAATTATTACTTGTAAAAAAAAAAAAAAATCATAAAATTACAAAAACTTGAAATGAATAAATATTATAATACTATATAACTAATCCTAAAATAACACTGATTCTCTGTTCCTGTTGCTTACTTTAATGCAGAAGACGTGCGCTTCTGGTGCCCCATAAAGTTTACGGCCATTGAAGACTGTAAACACATTCAGATCTTCCAGATCTCCGACAAACTGCAGGTGTCGAGGTTCCTGTAAACACACAGATGCATCCAAATTTTATATGTATGTTTATGTGTATATATAGAGAAGTCATTTCAGTGTGTGTGTGTGTTTGTGTATGTGCATGTTTTTGTGACATATCAGGACACAAATTTGTATAATGACATGGGTATGACATAGGTATTAAGGAGAGGGTGACTTATGACGACATTACCCCATGCCCCCATTTTTCAAAAGGCTTATAAATCATACAATGAGTTTATTTGAGAAAGTAAAAATGTGCAGTTTCCTGTGTTGGGTAGGTTTAGGGGTAGGGTTGGTGTCGGGCGATAGAAAATACAGTTTGCACAGTATAAAAACCATTACGCTTATGGAATGTCCCCACAACAATTCACAAAAACAAACAAGTGTGTGTGTGTGTGTGTGTGTGTGTGTGTGTGTGTGTGTGTGTGTGTGTGTGTGTGTGTGAGGCACCTTTGATTGCCCTTTGTTGGAGCAGTACAGTCCAGACCGTCGTAAAACGAAATAGAGTTTCTTCCAGGATTTTTTCCCCCCTTCTCTCACATGGAGAAAGCCTTGAATCTCTGGACAGGAACCACTCTTCACCATGTTCTTCAAGAGAGACAGACATTTACTGGTGTTATGAAGACAATAAAACTGCCATTTGATGTTTTTAAAAGCTCTAGATCCTTATACCTGCACCAGCTCTGATGATGTCGTGCCTTTAGTGACATCAGCGCAATCAGAGATCATGTTCTCTGGGAAAAACAACTGCATAACAGGGAGAAAAAAAAGAAACAAACAGTATTAAATATGTCTAAATTTTCTAGTTGACGATCTTCACTCGGAAATATGTCACATCATAAAAGTAAAATGGATTATGATTGTATTTTCATTAAAATAGCATCATGCTAAATGATGAGTATTGTTTTAGACAGAATTACTGGGTGATGACGAAGAGGCTTCATACCACAGGTTTTTTGAAGAACTCGTACTTGGCGTAGTTTTTGCGGAAGAACAGCATAGTGTTGCTCTCTACGGGCCAGGATGACTGTACCTGCACCACAAGCTCATGGTCTTCCAGACAGCGCTCTGAAAAAAACATTCAAGCAATTAAAGTTGGAACGCAAACGCTCCTAAACACTCACGACGACACACAGCACTTATTTATGTCCGTCTATTACCTACAGTCCCTAAACAAAATCGGTA
Source organism: Megalobrama amblycephala (assembly GCF_018812025.1). Classification (NCBI taxonomy): domain Eukaryota; kingdom Metazoa; phylum Chordata; class Actinopteri; order Cypriniformes; family Xenocyprididae; genus Megalobrama; species Megalobrama amblycephala. Next base: position 7,850,358 of record NC_063065.1, read on the forward strand.
ATTAAAGCTTAATTAAATACACAATTAAAGCTTTTAGTGTAAAGAAACAGTTAAATTTTTTCAATTTTTCTAATTCATTTTTTAATACATTTCTTAAATTAGATTACATTAAATTAAATTAAAACTAATTCAGTTAAATTTAAACTAAATAAATAAATATTAAGAAACAAATGGTTAATTTTTAAAAAGAATCAATACATTTCTTAAATTCAATTGAATTCAAGCAAATCTAATCTATTTTTTTAATAAAATATGAAGAAATGGTTAATTTTTTAAATTAATATATTTCTTAAATAAAATTAACTTCAAACTAATTAAATGAAATTTAAAAAGTACATAAAATATTAAGAAATGGTTATTTTTTAAATTAATTAATACATTTCTTAAATTAAATTATATAAAATATAAAAAAAATGCTTGATTTTTAAAATAAATCAATATATTTCTTGAAAAAAAATGTTAAGAAACAAATGGTTCATTTAAAAAAAATTAATCAATACATTTGTTAAATTCAATTAAATTTAAATTAAATGTAAACAAATTTTATAAAATATGAAGAATCGATATATTTCTTAATTTAAATTTACTTCAAACGAATTAAATGAAATTTAAAAAGTATATAAAATATTAAGAAATAAATGGTTATTTTTAAAAATAAATTAATACATTTCTTAAATTAAATTCAAGAAAACTGAATTAAATTCAAACAAATTATATAAAATATTAGGAAGCAAATGGTTATTTTTTTAAAACTAATCAATACACTTGAATTAAATTAAATTCAAACTAATTTTATAAAATATTAAGAAACAAATGGTTAATTTTTAAAATTAATCAATACATTTCTTAAATTAAATTAAATTCAAACAAATTAAATAAAATTAAAAACATTAATAAAATATTAAAGAATCTTTTTTACATTTTAAATCAAATCAATAAATTTCTTAAATTAAATTAAATATTAAAATAATATTTAAAGTCTCTGGGCTTAGTTTTTTTTTAAAAAAAGAAAGTAGCCGATAAAATCTTTTGTGGATTTGATATTAGACTTATAACTAATTTTTACCATTTAAACTATAAATACATAAACTTCATTAATACCAAATCATAAAATGTAATTTCTGAAACCAAAAGTTCATCCAACCCAACACCTGTCAAAAGCATAACTAAAGCTATTACAAAAGCCTGTATAACACGTTGGTTGTGTTTGTTTCAGTGCTAAGATTTTTCCACATAACACTCCTGGGCCTGATTTCTTTCAGCAAACAATCTGTCAATTTAAAAGCACAACAAGACATGTCAGCTTTTGTCTTAGCATTAGTTTATACAGACTTCGAAAACAAGCTGGTATTTGAATTGGCATTTAGTGGATTTTGTCCAAACAATGAGTCATGAGTATGCAATGAATGAATGATGATTTACCAAAAGCTAAAACATTAGAAGCTCATATGTTTTCCAGTGAAAAAATCAAGTGCATGCAAACAACAAAGAGCATGCAAAGCAGCAACCCACTGTTTTACAATTCAAAAACTGAATTATGTAATTTTACATTGAATTATGAAAATACTTGTGTTACGTTAAACTATGGAAATATTGGAAGTGTATCAATAATTGTGCAGTGTTGTTTGAGTACCATCCTCATGTCTTACCCAGGCCCAAAGCAGAATGATGTTCTATGAGGGCCCAGCTCTCCTCGTCCATACAGTGGGCGCTCTCCGCTAGCATATGACAAACATCATGTGCTGTCGCCCCAGATGACACCAGGACCGAACGACTGTGTGTGGGGTCCCAAAAAACCCGAACCACCTATGAATACACATACACAACAAGAACCTGATCATTAATCTGTCAGGAACTAAGATGCACACAAATGCATCTGACTCTCCATGTTTCAATTTGTTTAAAGAGGACCTATAACGCCCCTTTTCACAAGTCTCTGGTGTCCCCAGAATGTGTCTGAAGTTTCAGCTCAAAATACTCCACAGATCATTTATTATAGCTTGTCAAATCTGCCCCTATTTGGCCTTTCCAGAAGAGGGCGGAGCTTTAACAGCTCAACAACAACAAAGCAGGAGAATCTCACGCAGCCAAAATGAGGATTGTCAGTAACGGTGTTCAGCCTTACATTGTTCAAACTCCGATACATTTCTGTCAAACAACTTCTGTTTGTGCAGCAATAAAGTAATAGAGCGTATGGAGGTTAAGGGAAACACATGGAAAGTGGAGCTGCCTAAACTGAAGAAATGCATTGCATTACTTAAAAATACTTACATTTCCTTCATCTGCACCCGTAAGTCCTTCGTTCATCTTTGGAACACAAATTAAGATATTTTTGATCAAGTTCAATGGCTCAGTGAGGTCTCAATTGACAGCAAGATAATTAACCAGGGGTCATTTTTGGGTGAACTAACCCTTTAAGGTCATGAACTTTTTTGAGTACCAAAGAATGTGATTGTGTATTTTTATTGACAGGTCTATGAACTCAACGCCCAGTGATGTGTTTGTGTACACTTGTTTTTCCCTAGAGGATGGCGTGTCAAAGCGGCTGTCACCTTTTATAACTACTGAAAATTCATAGTGCCACAGGCAACTGCCTGTCATTTGTGTCACCGATTAAACCATCCAGCCACGCTTACATGTTTTCTGTTGTCAGAGAGAGGGTCCCGCTCGCCGAGAGATCCGGGCAGCACCGGGGAGTGCGCCGGATTGCAGAGCTCTGGAAATGGATTGGGAATCAAAGGTGCGGATGAAGCTCGAAATTCCCGTTTTGATGGACCACTAAAATCACAAGACCAGGAAGAATAATGATTAAAAAGTATCACGAACATGTCAACACATTTATTTCCGTAACAAGATATTCAACAAGAGTAAATGTAAAGTAGGAATTGATGAACACTTGCTAAAATTGCTCAAATAAACACTAATTGTTTTTTTTTTAATAAAAGACAATAATAAGTAGGGGTGTGACGAGACAGGTAGTTCACGAGACGAGACTCGAGATTGAATTCATGAGACGAGACAAGATTTTTACACACTATTTTTAAAGGGATAGTTCACCCAAAAATGAAAATTTGATGTTTATCTGCTTACCCCCAGGGCATCCAAGATGTAGGTGTCTTTGTTTCTTCAGTAGAACACAAATGATGATTTTTAACTTCAACCGTTGCCATCTGACAGTCTTATAATGCGAGTGAATGGTAACACAATCTATAAGAGTCAAAAAATATGCTTAGACAAATCCAAATTAAACCCTGCGGCTCGTGACGACACATTGATGTCCTAAGACACGAAACGATCGGTTTGTGCAAGAAACGGAACATTATTTATATTATTTTTTACCTCTAAAACACCACTATGTCCAACTGAGTTCAGCACTCGGTTAGTGAGGTCTGATCGCGCTCTGACAGCGGCAGTGATGTCTAGCACTCATTGAAGTATAAGCGCGAGACATCACTGCCGTTGTCAGAGCATGATCTCTGACAACGGCGGCGACCGTTATCCAACTGAATTAAATGTTTTTTACTTAAATACAAAGCAAAATGACAGTGGAGGCGTAATGTAAACGTAGCGGTGGCATATTCTTTCCTAATCATCCTAACACTGTCATGGCAATATCACAAGACTACAGTTGCGTCCCAAATGACGCACTATACACTATGTACTTATGCACTATGCACTCATCCATGTAGTGCGTGAATTGTATAAGGTTATACACTACGTAATTAAAGCTGCGACAGTCGAGTGCACGAAGTGTCCAACATTCCACACTTCGTTTTTTCCGTTAATTTAGTGCATCATCCGGGTATTTAAAGTGCACTTTTTCTTTTTGGAATTTTCTGTGTGAACGCACTACTCCCACTATTTATACTTAAAAACGTCATAGAATAGTGCACAAGTACGCAAATTGGGACGCACCTTACTTTTCGCCTCAACGAGAAATCTCGTCACATTTTAGTCTCGCGAGATCTCATGACACGAGATCTCGTCACACCCCTAATAATAAATAATTCACAATAAGACCAGCAATGTGTACAAAAAAAGTAAACAGGGTCAATCTTGCTTTCATGATGACTTTGAATTTGACTTGAAACGCTTATAAACTACCGTAAAAGTTTAAAATAAAAATAAAAATAATTTATATTAAATTAAATTAAATTATTTGTGTAAAAAATAAATTAAATCAACAGAATTACATCTTTAAAATCAACTTGGAACAGTTTGAAACGGTTTAGACACTGTTTCTAGTTTAAAATAAAATTAAATAAAAAGACCAGGAATGTTTACTAGCAAATTAAATAGTGCCAATCTTGATCCATGTTGACTTTAAATTCAAACTTGGAATTGTTTATAAACTATTGCTATAGTTTAAAAAATAATAAAATAAAATAAATTATATTAAATAAAGTAATTTATATTAAATGAAACAAAATTATTCATGTAAAATTAAAAAAAAACAACAACAGAATTACACCTCTAAACTCAACTTTGAACTGTTTGAAACTGTTTAGACACTATTTCTACAGTAATAAAATAAAAATCACAATAAAAATCACAATAAGATCAGGAATGTCTACTAATAAATTCGATTGTGTCAATCTTGATTTAAATTCAACTTGGAATGTTTGGAATATAAACTATTACTATAGTTTAATTAATTTAATTTAATTTAATTAATATTAAATAAAATGTACTTAAAAATTAATAAAAAATGAAGTCATTTATATTAAATGAAATTAAATTAAGTAAAACGTAAATAAAATTATTTATAAAAAATAAGAGATAAAAAAAAGAATTACATCATTGCTTGTTGTTGTTTTTTTTTTTTTGTATTGTAAGTCAGTTTGTATTTTAAGCAAATTTTCAACCACAGCCAAATAATACAGGCACCGAGTGCCACGATTTACCTGTCGGTGTTTCTCATGGTGAGGGGGATCGATCGAGGTGTTGACATCTGAACGTTTTGGGACAATGGAGAACACTTCCCAGACAATGAATCTCCTGTGGACATCGTCTCAACCGCTGACCTCCTAAACACTTCCACCTCTGACCTACAGCCTTCCACCTCCATCACTGTAAAGAGAGACAGGACAAACACATTCAGAAAATCAGAAGTGAAAAATGATTTTGCCACTTCCAGGTGTGATTCATACACTGAACTATTACTACTCTACACCAAACACATGTCGCAACAATATTCAAAATTTGTTTTCCTAAGTACAGACAAAGTTCCCCTTCCCAAAATAGATCTTTACTCAACACGGCAGAACCTGATTTTCAGCCAAGAGCAATAAGAAAACAATGACGTGTGCCTAATGTGTGTAAGCGAGTGATTAAGTCACACCTTTCACAGTAGTTTGTTATTCATCGTTTATTCTCTGTTGCTAAAGAATACAGAAGTGTTGACTACACACTCATGTTGATCACACAAGAACTTGTGAACCAGGAAGCTGGCACTAAAACTCAACCGTTCACCTCTTAAACACACTCGGTCATAAACAAATACTTGTCAACACTTCTCAGCAAGTCTGTTTGTTAAAGCACAAGGTGCTCTGAAGTATAAAGCAATCAAACAATCACACTTTCTAATATTCATGCAACTAGACAAAACAAAACACACACAATTCCTTTCTTTTCTGTATCTAACATACACAAACACTATCTTGCACCTGTCAATTAAAAGGGTGATGTCATTCTCAGGCAAATAAAGCTCCATTGTCCATGAACAATAATGCTGCGGGCTCTACTTACATCAAATAACAAAGAAGGTAAACCACACAGGCCCCATTTTCATGCTCAAAGGAAAGATTTCTCTTAAACATGCATCAGAAATCAGGCTGCACATCAGTACGACCCCAGACCAAACGCAGTGACGGACGGTCAAAGTGGCGCACAAACAGCTTGGAGAAATGAAAGTAAGTGTGAGCAGTTGTGCACCTGTTGCTCTGTCCTCTGCATGACGTGCTGCCTTGTTTATCCTGCTTTGAACTGTTGTTTTGTCAACTAAAATGATGTTTCAAAAGTATAGTAAAGGACTATAATATAGTGTAATACAACATTGCTCAACAAATTGCCTTCCATCAATAAAAAGTAAACAAAATGATTAAATAATAATATTCTTACTGCTTAATAAAGCAGTTATTCAGTCTAACATCCCTGAAACAAACTATAAACATTATTTTAGAGTTGTTTTCCCCAACTTTTATTCTCTCTCTCTCTCTCTTTAACTTACAGTAATGGCCAAAAGGAAAATTGACATCTTCACCCTTTATTCAAATTATTAAAAATGTGTTAAAGATTTTGTAAGTAGCTGTGCTTGGAGTCAGTGTTTTATTTGTGATAACACAATAAAACATGTAAAATTGCACCAACGTAATTTTGGCCAGGCTGCAAAAACAAGACAGAACCTATGAAATATTAATAACTGATTATGTTGCAGTCAATGTATGCTTTTTCTTGTAAGCTTTTTGTTTTGCTATGCTTTTTTTGCATACTAAAACAAAACCTGTAACTGTAGTTTACCCCTTTTTTGACAAATAATTTTGTCAGATAAATACCTTAACCAAGTTTAGTGTTTTGTTATTCCCTCATATTTAAAATATTTAAATATATCCCTCATATTTTGATAGTTTCATCAAACTTAGAAACAAATCACCAAACCAATCCTCTCTGGACATCACTTTTGGCCACTAATGCATGTCATATTAGATATTATTCAACATTATCACTAACATTATATATGTATATATGGGTCATTGTTTGACGAATAAAGTTTTTAAAAGTGTAAAAAAACATAATGGAGATATAATTCATTTTGAAGTTTTATTAAGTGAGATTATGTAGTTTTTATAATCAATTAACATTGCTTTTGTCATTTTTTTACAAGATGGATAACATTTGTCACCAAAAAAGTCATTCGGTTTAACCAAAATTTCAGTTTTACCAAATTACACTTTTGGTTATACCGAATGACGATATTTTCAAACAATGCTAACAGGCTAGCTAGCTAGCAAAAGAACAATCAAACATTTTATATTTTATACTAAGTTTTTAAAATATTACAACATTTTCCATGTTTTATAGCGGTTGTACCGAATGACCTGATGTTTCGGGACATGCGTATGAGCGAGTGAAAACATGAATTTTTCAAATAGTTATGATAGAGTTAGTTACTTTGCTTCATGACCATGTGGTCCTTTGCAGGTGTCTGAATGATGTCACATCCTGTCACATGATATTGAACGCATCACTTAATCAAAAATGGTCACTTTATATTGGTTACTCCGAATAACATCAATAAAAAAAATTTCCGGACATTCGTTCTCATAACAAAGCAACGACTTCTACTCATAATTTTAATACCATTTTGCACTATGTTGATATATGATGTTATAAAATGATGCCAGAATAAAAACTATATGCATTTATTACAATTTAAGATATTTTAATCACAAATGAAATGGCTGTATTGGCCTTTGGACGGTTAAACCAAATGACCTTTTGACACTTCAAAATCTTTAAAATACCTTTATATGTAGCAAAATATAATTAAAACCTTTTGGATTCAATAAAAGAGATCTAGTTGTACAACCTTTGGATGTCATAACTTTGTTTTTTATTATTATTAAGGCCTTTGGACAAAAAAAAAAGACTAATATTAATTAAAAAAGACCAATTAGTACTATATTATGTAACGAAACTTGTGCAAACAAGCATAATCTCATTATTATTATTTTTAATAAACATTAAATATTTAGTCATTTTAATCTGTTTTATGTTTGTGGCAGATTGGGATTCACTGTTCTAGATGTACAGTTAAGTCAAAAACAGTATTTGTCAACATTTATGACATTAGTACTACCATGGTATTACCAAGCACCCTGGAGTACCATGTATCACGTAAATTGGACCACAGTTTTGATTTTTTTAATTGAATTAAGCCTATCATTTCGTGACAATCATTTAGTGAGAGTAAATGTGTAACTCATGAAACAACATATTTCTTCTCACTAACCTTTGAATATACAATTAGTACACTTATTGTTAAACAGCTCAGGGTCACAATTTCGATCATGAATCAGAGACTTGTACAGTTTAGTTTCTGTTCTAGTAAGATGTTGACATGCAGAGACATTGAGTTTAAGTCATACGGTGTAAAAACAGTGTAACACAAGTGTAAAAGACTCACCTACACATACACTGTCCACTTGTTGTTGTTTAACTCTAGTATCGGTATACGGCGACACAAGCAGAAGTTGTAGTGTTTCTAGAGTGTTTCATCCAGTCCAGCCGGCATGAGTAACATCCTCTCTACTCTAGTCGAGTTTCGTTTGAAAACACCTCACGCGTGGGCGGAGCTTATGAATGTACAGCTGCAGGAAGGGCAGGTAAAGTTCATGCCTACTCTTAAAGGGACAGTTCACCCAAAAAAAAAAAAAAAAAATGTATTTCGTCATCGTTTACTCACCCTCAAGTTGTTCTAAACCTGTATTTTTTTTTTGTTGTTGTTGTTTGTTCTGACATTTTGTATAATATGGTTAACCAAACAGTTGTGGGGCACAATTTACTTCCATAGTATATATATATATATATATATATATATATATATATATATATATATATATATATATATATATATTTGGTTACAAACATTCTTCAAAATATCTTCCTGTTAAGCGGAACAAAGAAATTCATTTTAGATTTGGAACAAACTGAGGGTGAGTAAATGATAACAGAATTTTCATTTTTGGGTGAACTGTCCCTTTAAAAGACAGGTAGGTGATGAGCTCGTGCTGGTCCTTCTACTTCTAGGCTTGTTCGAGATGCATCGACGCTGAGTAGACCGATCGGCGTATGACATCATATTACCGCGAGAGTGATTGGAGAGCATACGACTCCTTATGCTTTTCAATCACTCTCGCGGTACTTTGATGTCATACGCCGATCGGTCTGTGCAGCGCCGATGAATCTCGAACAAGCCTATTCATATGTAACAGAGTGCTTCAACTTGATTGTCGTGTCCTTCTAGATTTTTAATTAATTTTAATAAGATAGTTCACCCAAAATGATCATTGTGTCATCATTTACTCAACTTCATGTCATGCCAATCCACGTGTCTGTGAAATACAAACTAAAATATGTTGAAAAATGTCTATACAATTAAAGGCAGTGGGTCTATACTGTTGTTTTGAACTTCACTGTCCTTTATTGTATGGACAAAATGAAATATTATTTAAAATATCTTCTGTGGTCGACAAAAGAAATCAAGTCATACATGTTTGAAACAACATGAGGGTGATTATATTATTACAGAATTATCCTTTTTGAGTGAACTATCCCTTTAAATTTGTCCTTTAGGCAAATTAATAGCCTACTAATTAAATTTCAGGACGTCTCGTCATCTACTGAAAGAAAACATTTGTAACAGGGCCATAAAATGCGTTCAGTGACACACCTTGGCCCACTTTAGGCGCCACGTCATAGCGAAGTTGAATCATCAAGAAACATTTTAAATACAAAAATGAACATTTATGAGGAAAAAATACTAATGTAGGCTACAATCTCATTCCAAAGCAGCCAGGAAAATAATTTAAATTCAGAATATGTGAATGTAGTGAACATTAATATTTGTAGTCAACAAAATATTTCAATACCATGAATATTACAAAATAATACTGTGCAAAACCTGTTTTATCATAAATACCTCTTTCTGAATATATGGTTGTGTTTACAAGATTAAAGGAGCAACTATCTGTTATACATTTAATACCATGGTAACCTTATTTTCCAGCAAAATACCAGTTACTACAGCTATTATTACTATTCATTTAATATGGGATCAAAATAAGCTCTCAAAATCTGCCATTTAGATGGTTGTGGCTAATGCCAAGCACAATTTGAATAATTTCAGTTAAGTAAATTAATGGAAACCATGGTACATTTTTTCAATAACTATCTTTAGTTAATGTTTCTTGAGCAGCAAATCAGCATATTAGAATGATTTCTGAAAGATCGTGTGACACTGAAGACTGGAGTAATGATGCTGAAAATTCACTTTGCATCACAGGAATAAATTACATTTTAATTTATATTACAATAGAAAACAGTTCTTTTGAATTTTAATAATATTTCACAATATTACCGTTTGTCGTGGTGGGTATAGGAAACTTTTTTCGAAAAACATAAGTCTTATTGACTTTGTAACATTATATATGTCTTTACTGTCCCTTCTGATTAAAAAAAAAAAAAAAAAAAAAAAAAAAAAAATATCTTACTAACCCCAAACTATTAAATGGTAGTTTACCTTGTTAAGATGCTGCAAATCTATTCAAATAATCATTACTGATGTACACAGCCATATACAGTTGAATTTCACTTTAATGTGGGAGGAACAATTAAACGTCTAGCTAAACTTTAGTAGTAAGCATATATAAGAAACAAATTGGTGGACGCCATTTTGAAGACCAATGATTTAGAAGAAACTTCTGACCCAGAATACACAATTTAGTTAGATGAACTCTAGATTAATCTTTGTGAAAAAGAACACTGAATTAATCTCAAATTCAGTCTGAAACCTTACAACCCACAAGATTCTCCAGAATGCATGAAATGAACAAAACGAAACATGTAATATATGATGTTTTTAATTCAAATCAAATCCAACAATTTGGTGGTAGGGGGAATGTTCAGCAGTCTGTGATTGTGCTCGGGGTCTGTGTGGCGGCTGGAAACAGGTAGTGTACAGTAGGAAACCAGAGATCTGCCCACGACTCCACTACCCACATTCGGACACATTCACAAATTTAAACATGGACCTGAAGAGCCAAAAATAAAACAGCCTGATTTTCAAATGACTCAAAAAGAACGATCAAGGATGGTGGTGGTGGTGGGGGAATCTGAGCGAATCGATCCTCACCTGATACAGGTTACAATGCATTTTTTTGCCTAAAGATACAGGGCAGGTTTTTAATCTCAATTTAAAGCTTTATATCTAAAGTGTACGTGTGTTGTATATTCAGCAGGCCTGTAATACTGGCGGAGGAGAGGTGATTCGGTTATCGCAGTGAACGGTTCATATCCGACAACCTTGGTTCTTTCTTCGCCATGTGAAAACCACGCACGGTGCAGTATGGAGCAAAAACAACGAGAGTCGTATTACAGTTTGTGAGGTGGAACGAGAAGAGGAGATGTGTGTGTATAAAAGGCACGCCAGGGGTCATTCCCAAACCAAGCAAACAGACAGAAAAGCCTTCATACACACATGAAACGATACATTCTTGCTAACGTGCATACTAAAGATAAACGCTTCACTATGCACACACACACACACACAAACACAGTCTGAATCAGCAATGCCCAAACCTAAACGAATGAGGGGGAGGACATGGGATACTGAGTTCAGTCAAAGTCTGGGTCAGTACTGTAGCTGTGTGTGTCTCGCTCTCTCAAACACACACACAAAACACACACACACCTACCCATTCACACAACAACAAACACACACACAGATTTGGAGGCTGTGGACTAGCTCATTTCTGATTTTTCAACTGATTGGAGAGCCAGTCCAGCCCCTCGTAGAGCCCGTCTCCGCTGGTAGCGCAGGTGGCCTGGATGTACCAGTTACGATGACGGAGGGCGTGAAGGCCCAGTTTATCTGTAATCTCAGCTGCGTTCATGGCATTGGGAAGATCCTGTGATGGACAGGAGACAAATACAATCAGAGATTTAAAAATACACGTAAAATCAACATGAAATGGCATTCAGAACCGTACCCATGTTTTCAAATGAAACAGCATATTTAAATGACAAACTTGATTTTATCCTGCAGGAAGTTCTAAAATTGTACTTTTTTACTTTAAACCTCAGACCCCCAAGCATTAATATTCATGATGAGATATATATTTTTACACAAGTCTTTAGGAAGCCAAAATTTGCACAAACAAGGTTGCAAAATTTCACCACTATTTTCTGATACACTAAGTATCCACACAATTTAGTGCACAAATGTATTTGAAAATAATACAGTAGTGGCCAAAGGTGATGTCCAGCCTAGGGAAATTGATCTCTTTACCCTTTATTTAATGAATTTGTAATCATATTACATAGTTGTGCTTGAAGCCAATTTTTTATTTGTGATAAAGCAATGAAACACGGCAAATTGTGCAAACAGCTTTTGGCCAGGTTGTCATACAAAGACATTATGAACATGCAAAAACGAGAGAACCAAGAAAAAATTTATAACTGATTGTGTTGTAGTTAATGTATGATTTTTCCTTTGAGCTTTTTGTTTTTCGATGGATTTTTTTTGCATAGTAAAATAAAACTGTATTTTGCCATAATTTTGTCAGATAAATACCTTAACCAAGTGTAGTGTTTTGTTATTCCCTCATATTTAAAATATTATTTAAAATATAAATTTTTAATCATTTAATTGAAATTTTAGAGTCATAAAAAAAACAAATATTCCCTCCGGATGTCACTTTTGGACACTACTGTATATTGCAACCAGTAAAGATGGAGTCATGGAAAATTTAAATACTATAATAAATATTTACATCAAAGTGTATTTTAAATATATTGTACTAATTTTAATAGCTCTTCATTTAAATGAAATGCATGTTGCTTTATCAATGAGACAATAATGATAAAAACTGAATAATTTTTGTATATAACCGAATAGGCTCTATTGAGTGAAAACTACGTAATCTTTTTTTATTTATTATTATTACTATTTATTTAATTTTATATTATTTTTTGCAATATATAGTCATGTGTATATAATATATATAGTTTTTTATTTCGTTTTATTATTATTATTTTCTGTACATAGGCTTTACTAAGTGTTCAAAATTATTTTCTTTATTGTTTTAATGCTTTGGCAATACAAAAATTCTATTTTTGTCATGCCAATAAAGCTTTCTGAATTGAACTGAAAAGAGTTGGACCCCTATAGCACATCCCAAAAACAGTCTCAAATTTAAGCATGTTCAAAATTTCAGGGCACGATATCAAGACACCATTAAAAAAAAAATAATAATAAATAAATAAAATAAAATATATATATATATATATATATATATATATATATATATATATATATATATATATATATATATATATATATATATATATATATATATATATAATAATAATTCCCTCCAGATGTCACTTTTGGCCACTACTGTATATTCCAAACAGTAAATTTACTTATGTTCAAAATTTCAGGGCATGTCAGCTTTTTCCCCATCACTAGATGATTAGAAATAAAAGATAAAAATATTAGATGTCAAATACTTACTTTTAGAACAAGTTTATCTATTTACAAAGTGTTAATTGTGTCAGCTGGCTGGTGCCATTTTGTGCGACTTCAGCAAGATATGCAATTTTTTTCCACCAAAACTTAAGAGTATCAGCTACTGTTATGTGCATTTTTTACCTATATTTAGTGAAAGTATTATTTAACTTGCATTGGGTATCAGAGGATTAACCTGTTTTTAATGTAGTCTGGGTTGTATTTTCTTTATGTCTTTTTTAAAGATGAGAACGTCAAGCAACCTGTCCAAATTGACAAGCTTCTGAATTTGACCAGTTGAATTTCACAGTGATTTTGATGTCAACAACAAAAGGGTAGCATTTTCTTCTCTCTTTTAAAGCAGACAAGACAATTTATCTCACCATCATGACTATGCATGACAATATGGTTAGTTGCTTTTATTATTTGCATGTAATATTGTTTCAAAGAGCCGTGGAGAGATGGGCAATACTGCAGATAAGTGATGCTCACCTGTTTGTTTGCAAAAACGAGAAGGACTGCGTCACGCAGCTCGTCTTCTGCTAACATTCTTGTCAACTCCTCCCTGGCTTCATTAACTCGTTCCCTGTCATTACTATCAACTACGAAGATCAGACCTGCCAACAGGATTATCAGGAAAATCATTACAATAATAATTGTTGAACATGATTTTGTAACATTGTTACATTACAAGCAAATTTGCATCAATTCTTTTTTACAGCAAAATACACTCATTTTGATTGTTTACCTTGAGTGTTCTGGAAGTAGTGCCTCCAAAGCGGCCTGATTTTGTCTTGGCCACCAACATCCCAAACTGTGAAACTGATATTCTTATACTCTACCGTTTCTACATTAAAACCTGCATGTGAAAAGAGGAGAAAATAACTATAAAGCTTGGACATTACAGACACAAATTCAACACGCATACAGAAAAACAAAGCAGATAATGTGAACACGGCAACGCTGAGATGAGAACAAAAGAGCTTTGTGAAACATGATGCACAAGGTCAAACTGTGAGAAACATGTGAAAAATCAAGATAGCAAACACTGCCAAAAACAAATAACAGATGTAAAAAAAAAAAAAAAAAAAAAAAAATCAGCCATACCGATAGTGGGAATAGTGGTAACTATTTCTCCCAGCTTGAGTTTGTACAGGATGGTGGTTTTACCGGCGGCATCAAGACCGACCATGAGAATTCTCATCTCCTTCTTCCCGAATAAACCCTTAAACAGGTTTGCAAAGACATTCCCCATGCTTTACACTGCAAAATTAAGAGTTAAACATATTTTTCAATTTAAAAACAGGTTATACAGCACATAAGATACATACTACATGCATTTGACTTTAATTCAAAAGCACCATTTCAAAACAACACACTGTAATGTTCATACACTGTCACATTTTAAAGTTCACAGGAAGAAAATATTGTCTGATATTATGTGACATCAGATGTAGCTTTTTATTTTTTATGAATCAACATATACAAGGTCTTTGAAACTGGGATAGACAGTCTCTATGCTTCAAAGCAATGCAATAACACCTAAATAAGGCTAATGTCATTTAAATGGCTGTTTACTATAAAATATAAGGCACATTTTGTGAATAAATGTCTAATAAAATGGACAAACACCATTAGATGTGTATGGGACAGAGTCTGTGGCAGACTGACAGCTAGTCAATATTTAATCCAAAGTTTAAAAGACGAGGCTTAAGTTAGTCCCAGACTAAAATGCATGTTTGAGCTGTTTTAACTGAAAGCAAATCTCTTAAAATATATCACCATTGTTTTGCCTCAAGATGCACACCAGTAATGTTTTTTTCCCCTAAGGCACGTTTATAAAAGCTACTTAAATGTCCTAATTGAACTAAAACCAATCCTAGCATAATCTAAACCCTGTCTGTGAAACCAGGCCTTTAATACTTAAAACTAAGATTAATTTAACAATACTAACAATACATTCTAATAGCGATAACCTCTGTTATAATAGCAGATTAGCTAGCTTTTAACCACAAACAATTTTAAGATTATTTACAGACAGTTTTAAGTAGTAATACATAATATTTGAGGCGCGTTTTCCTTAAATAAACAGATTTTATGGACCAAGCATCTTTAGCAGATTAGCCGACTAGCTACACACAAGATAAGAGCAGCCAGCTGGTACTTCAAATGACGGATTATATCATTTTAAAACGGATAAATATATGACTAATGAGCTTAACGTAATTATCAATAAGTGAACATGTTTATCACGATGGCAGCAAAATAAAATCACCTCTAAACCGGGGCTTCTCGAGCTTTATGTCTCCACTGCTGTAGCGCACCGCTGTCACTGCAAAATGGCGTATGTAGCAACTCAACGCACCGGCTAGACAGGTCCCGCCCACCACATAATTCGATCCAATCAGATAAGGAGAACAATGCAGAATCCCGCCTTCTATAAGTGAGCGCCAATCAGAACGACCGACAGATCCGGTTGGATTTGGGAAATGAGGAAGTAAGAACTTCCGATCTATTGTAGTAACAGTACACGCCTTAGTTTACATTGTAATAGCGTTTGTCTTCATGCACAAAAATATATGTATTTTATATATAAGTATTGAGTGTTTTCTAAAACGGTGTGTCTGTGTATATTTTAATATTGACTAACAGAGTTAAACAGTGTTGTCTTCATAACAATAACTATAAATATAACAAATTTACAATGTACCTGTACATTTGCGCCAAAGTAATTGTATAATTTGACACATTAGGATTGAATTCAATCCAACACAAGTTAATACACAAATGCATAAGTGGCAAATGAATAGAAAGAGATGTAAACAACTCCAGTTCTGTTTGTTTGTGTGGTCACTTTTGCTAGAGTGCCAGTGTTGAGCAGGTGTCTGAATGTCCATCATATTCTTGCAGCTCTAATTTCCCATCTCGGACTCTCCAATCCCAGCTGGGATTGCCGTCAGGAGCAGGGACACACTGCAGCCACATGCCCGACTCGCACACTTCTGTGTCCGGAGACACCAGCCGCCCATCCAGGGTGGCCAAACTGAAGGTCCTCAAAGATATCTGTGACACAATTTTATCAATTACTAAAAAATGAGTCAAATTGCTTATAATAACGTGAAAAGAATCTTAAAAACCTACATCACACAAAAATCTCACCTGTTCACTGATTCCCACAGCAATGTGTCCGATTTTCACCTGAGGCCTTTCTCTGATCTTTAAACTCTCTCCACTTACATCTTCCACCCATATATCCACACCAAGACCTGCACACAGCACAAATCAATACATGACATACATAAGCACTTAAAGGATTAGTCCACTTTCAAATAAAATTTTCCTGATAATTTACTCACCCCCATTTCATCCAAGATGTTCATGTCTTTCTTTCTTCAGTCGAAATGAAATGAAGGTCTTATTATTCTCCTTATAGTGGACTGCAATGGCCTCCAAACGGTTGAAGGTCAAAATTACAGTTTCAGTGCAGCTTCAAAGGACTTTAAACGATACCAGATGAGGAATAAGTGTCTTATCTAACAAAACGATCGGTCATTTTCGAAAAAAAAACAACTGTATATGCTTTATATTAACAGATGATCACTTTGCACGTGCTTCCGCTTTCCGTATTCTTCAAAAAGCTTACGCTGTATGTCCTACGCCTTCCCTATTCAACTTATGGAACGAATGCGGCGCCAGTTTTGTTTTTTTCCGTAAGTTGAATAGGGAAGGCGTAGGACATACAGCGTAAGCTTTTTGAAGAATACGGAAAGCGGAAGCATGTGCAAAGTGATCATCTGTTAATATAAAGCATATACAGTTGAATTTTTTTCGAAAATGACTGATCGTTTTGCTAGATAAGACCCTTATTCCTCGTCTGGTATCGTTTAAAGCCCTTTGAAGCTGCACTGAAACTGTAATTTTGACCTTCAACCTTTTGGGCTCCATTGAAGTCCACTATATGGAGAAAAATCCTGGAATGTTTTCATCTTAATTTCTTTTTGACTGAAGAAAGAAAGACATGAACATCTTGGATGACATGGGGGGTGAGTAAATTATCAGGAAAAAATTTATTTGAAAGTGAACTAATCCTTTAATGATGATGAGACCTACCTTCAAAGTAGCAAGAAGGCGTCTGATCAGTTGACACCGACCAATCCACATTGAAGCTTTGATCATCTGCGGTGCTGCAGGAGGAGAAGACCCCTGAGCTTAAATCATCAGAGTCCTTTAAAACAAGAACATGGGGTTCATTTGATTTTCTGGCAAAATACACCTTAAAGGGATAGTTCACCCATAAATGAAAATTTGATGTTTATCTGCTTACCCCCAGGGCATCCAAGATGTAGGTGACTTTGTTTCTTCAGTAGAACACAAATGATGATTTTTAACTCCAGCCGTTGCCGTCTGTCAGTGGTATAATGCAAGTCAGCGGGAACTTGGACTATAAGAGTAAATAAAACACGACAGACAAATCCAAATTAAACCCTGCGGCTCGTGACGACACATTGATGTCTTAAGACACGAAACGATCGGTTTGTGCGAGAAACCGAACATTATTTATATCATTTTTTACCTCTAATACACCACTATGTCCAACTGCTTTGCGCACGGCATCCGGTGCGCGAGCTGTGTACGTGCTCTGGCGTAGTTTAAAGGATTAGTCCACTTTCAAATAAAATTTTCCTGATAATTTACTCACCCCCATGTCTGTCTTTCTTTCGTCAGTCGAAAAGAAATTAAGTTAAAATTTAAAATTTAAAAACATTCCAGGATTTTTCTTCTTATAGCGGACTTCAATGGACTCCACTGTTGAAGGTCAAAATTACACAGTTTCAGTGCAGCTTCAAAGGGCTTTAAATGATACCAGACGAGGAATAAGGGTCTTATCTAGCAAAATGATCAGTCATTTTTGAAAAAAATACAACTGTATATGCTTTATAAACACAAAATATCACCTTGTACGTGCTTCCGCTTTCCATATTCTTCAAAAAGCTTACGCTGAATGTCCTACGCCTTCCCTATTCAACTTACGGAAAAAAGGAACTGGCGGAACGTTCGTTCCGTAAGTTGAATAGGGAAGCAGAAGCACGTACAAGGTGATCATTTGTGGGAAAAAATCCTGGAATGTTTTCATCAAAAACTTAATTTCTTTTCAACTGAAGAAAGAAAGACATGAATATCTTGGATGACATGGGGGTGAGTAAATTATCAGGAAAATTTTATTTGAAAGTGGACTAATCCTAGAGCGCATACACACCTCATGCACCGGATACCGTGTGCAAGGCAGTTGGACATAGTGGTGTATTAGAGGTAAAAAATGATATAAATACTGTTCGGTTTCTCACATAAACCGATCGTTTCGTGTCTTAGGACATCAATGTGTCATCATGAGCCGCAGGGTTTAATTTGGATTTGTCTGTGCATGTTTATTTTACTCCTATAGATGGAGTTCCCATTCACTCGCATTATAAGACTGACAGACGGCAACGGTTGGAGTTAAAGATCATCATTTGTGTTCTACTGAAGAAACAAAGTCACCTACATATTGGATGCCCTGGGGGTAAGCAGATAAACATCAAATTTTCATTTTTGGGTGAACTATCCCCTTAATAAAAATGATTATTATGACTGCATGTTCACCTCCTCACTAAGATCTTGCTCAGAGTCACAGCGGCTGGTGCAGATGAGAGGTTGCAGTCTGTGAGAATCAGGTAAACTTGTGCCTTTTTGTTCTGTTCAAACCAAGAACAATAATTATAAATACATGATAATAAGAACTGATTCTATAAAAGTACATACAAACTGGAAGCAATCAATCAAATCCAGCTCACACACAACCAGCCCTCACCACTCTTCCTCAGCATGACCGACTCTTCCTCAGACTCAGAGTAGCTGTCATCTTCACTATGCAGCTGAGCTTCTTTCGGGCAATAAAGTGTCTGGAGCTGTAGAAACGGTTCCCATTCTTGTGCCCAATCGCTTCCCAGCTCTCGAAGACTCTCCAAATCACTCTCCACCTCTTCATCATCATCATCATCATCATCCACAAAGCTTCGGATGTTTCCATCCCAGCTCTCTGACTCCTCTAAAAGGCTTCTGTCATATTCACCACATCCTCCAAACACAACTCTCTTTTCCAAGAAATGATCAGCTTCAGCATCAGTCAGATGTTCGTTGATCTGTGTCTCTTCGTCAGATTCAAGCTCTCGTTCCTCATTATGTTCCTCCTCACCCCAGTATCTGTCCATCCAGCTGCTCGTCTTGTCTCTTGTTAGTTTGTTCATATCTGCATCCTCATCCCACTCGCTTTCCTCCGAGTCAGAATCATCCTCGTTCGGTGCCGTCTGTCTCCATGTGCTCACCCAGTGGATTGTGGGTGCTGAGAGGTCTTCTGGGAAGCTAGGAGGCTTTGTTGTCATGGTAGATTCTGGAGTTTTCGCGATGGATGGGTCAGAAGAGCTCCCGTCTTCGAATGGAGGTGCTGAACGTTGTTTGGCTGATGCTTCAGGCCCAGAGAGCCCACATACTAAATGTGCATAAAATAAAGTGCTTTTTTACCACCAAACTCAAAAGTTTTTTAAATTAATAATTTATTAAATTGATCAAAAGTGGCAGTAAAGACAGTTATAATGTTATAAAAGATTGCTGTTCTTTTGAACTTTCTATATAAGAATCCTAAAAAAAAAAAAAAAAAAAAATTATCACAGTTTTCCAACATTGATAATAATAATAAATGTTTCTTGAGCAGCAAATCATCATATTAGAATGATTTCTGAAGTTCTGAAGTTCTAAAATTCAGCTTTGCATCACAGGAATAAATTACATTTTAAAATATATTCAGATAGAACACATTTATTTTGAATTTAAATAATATTACTGTTTTTACTGTATTTTTGATCAAATAAATGCAGCCTTGGTGAGCAGAAGAGACTTTCATAAATAAAAACAAATCTTACCAACCCCAAAAATTTAAACAGTAGTGTACGTTAGTTGGTTGACATTGCATATATTACATTATACACATTTCATCACCATAAAACATTTCGAACCTGTTCTGAGTGCTTTAACAGTTTTTTGCAGCAGTTCAGATGCTGAGTTTCTCTCTCCCGGTTCCTTAACCAGTCCACCCTTGATGACATCACAGGTCAGGGGGTCACAGTCAGGTGGAATCTCCCATAAAGGAGGGGGCTCACTGACGATCTGATAATCGTAACACATTTTAGCATAGTTACACAGACTGCATATAGAGTCAAGGCACCAAAACTCTTGAAACACACAGATAGTATGCATGTCAACACAATTTGCACAAGTCAACAGTTTGGACAGAATGTTTGTTTGAATTTTAGTTTTGACTGAATTTATGTTTATCATGATCTTAAACGTATTTTGATCTTAATCGTATATGCTTAAATGTCTGGAATTAGGTTTAATCATAACCGTTTTGTTTTGAAGTTTTGAAATTTGGATAAAACTAGGTCACAGAGTGAGGGATGCACTGATGATAAAATATTAATGTTATGAATACAATCAATAGTCAATAAATAATCTATAATCAATAAAAAAAAAACAGATATTATAATTTGTTAAAAATATTTAAAAATTGTTTAAAATATATATATTTCAAATATATGTTGTAAACATTGCAGCTTTTTCAAATTAAAGGTCCCGTTCTTCGTGATCCCATGTTTCAAACTTTAGTTAGTGTGTAATGTTGTTGTTAGAGTATAAATAAAATCTGTAAAATTTTAAAGCTCAAAGTTCAATGCCAAGCGAGATATTTTATTTAACAGAAGTCGCCTACATCGAACGGCCAGTTTGGACTACATCCCTCTACTTCCTTCTTTAATGACGTCACTAAAACAGTTTTTTGACTAACCTCCGCCCACAGGAATACACAAGAGTTGCGTTTGTAGAGTGTGTTTGTCGCCATGTCGTCGAAACGCTGTTATTTTAATCCCGCAGTCCAATCACCGGGTCTGATTCCGGCTCAAATTGATAGGGTAAAATTAAAGACATGTTTACAATAACACTGAGCGCATGCATCTCCACGATATGGTAAGAGGCGTGACCTTTCCGGGCAAGGTTCGCTCAGAGCTGTCGAATCACAACACAGGAACCGCTGGCACAATCAGAACTCGTTACGTATTTCTGAAGGAGGGACTTCATAGAACAAGGAAGTCATCAGCCCGTTTTTATGACAGTGGAAACAGCGGTATACAGATAAGTAAATTATGTGAAAAATACTGTGTTTTTTTACACGCGAAACATGAACACATGTTATATTGCACACTATAAACACAATCAAAGCTTCAAAAAAAACACGAAAAACGGGACCTTTAAAATTTGTGCCAAAATATATTTTTATAAAAAAATATTTTTAAAAATATATATTAGTTTGAAATATAATTTAAAAATCTGATTTTTTTTTTTCTGTATGGGTTGTCTAAATGAAAACCTAAAGTAAATGTATAAATTAACAAGTAAATGTACAAATTAAAGATTAACTTTAGGTGAGTGTTATATGTCAAAGGAAAAACACAAGTCTTGAAAACACACACATTATGCATGAATATATTGTGTCAGTCAAAAGTTTGGACAGAATTTGAGTTAAAAATATTTGGTTTTTTTTATCTTAAGCATATTTCGATCCAAATCTTATGCTTAAACGTGTGAAATTAGGTTTGTGGACAAATATAAATTTTATTAAAAATGTATTTATTACATACAGTATATTATACATATTTATATTGTTACAATGTAAATAAATAATGTATATGTAAATAATACGTAAATAATGTACATATGTTTCTGTATATTTATATTAGTGCTGTCAAATGATTAATCACGTTTAATCACATCCAAAATAAAAGTTTGTTTACATAATATGCTTGTCTACTGTTTATATTTATTATGTATATGTAAATACACACACATACGTGTATTTATTTAAGAAATATTTACATGTATACACATTTAATTCATTTATATAAATATAACAAATATAATATATTTTTGTTAAATATATACATGCATGTGTATTTCCTTTTCCATATGTATTAAATTTCCATTTGTGTTATTTTTTTAATTTTGATGACTTTACTATTTCTCTAAAATGTAGAAAATGATCATAATTAAGAATGAGGAGGTGTGTTAATTTGACTGGTTGTGTCTAATAAGGTGACTAGACAGCGCACACACACAGACTGCATGCTCACTTCACCTTCAGATAGAGGGGATGAGGATAGTATCGTGTCCAGGGCTGGTGTCCATTGAGCATGTGCAGTAACATACAGCAGCTGCTCCAGACGTCAGCTTTAGCAGAGCGAGGGTCGCCCCTCGCCACCTCTGGAGGCATATGAGACTCAGTGCCACGCAGAATGTTCCCTGCACACACCACACACACTGCATCTATTATTCTTTATAAGTAGGCATGGATGCATGCTGGAGTGTGTGTGTGTGTAGTCACCTCTGAAGGTTTTGATGCTGTATCCTCCCTGATTGAGCGTCTCAGAGAGCCCGAAATCACACAAAAAACACTGTCTGCCATCCTCAGACAGCAACACGTTGTCAACTACATACATGAAATCAACACATGAATGATCTCAGGGAATTCTTGTACTGAAAATCCATAGCAATGAACGTGCCACAAACCTTTCACATCAAGGTGTACGACGCGTCTGCTGTGCAGGTGTTTGAGAGCCTGCAGCACCTGAGAATGATAATACAGAGCCAGTTCTTCAGAGAGACGACCCCTAGCTCTCAGCAACTGAGCTAAAGAACCTAGAGAGAGAGAGAACTGATTGGCTCAAATATGAGTTGACTTGATTTTTAGAGGCTTCCACTGGTAAAAGTGATCACCTCTTTTCAGGTCCATGAAGAGAATCACATTGGGTCCTTCTCTCACGGCTCCATACAGCTGGAGGACACGAGGAGACTCCATCCTGCTCCATGTTTCTACTTCCTCCCACCTAAAACTACAAAGGGGAATCTTCACAAGAGAGCAATGCATTGGATCAGTTAGGAAATAATCACAGGAAATGGTTTTCATGCAATTCAAAAACAACTTTGTCCAAAAACACTGCATCCAATCAAGAATATTCAGAGATATTTAGCCTTACACTCTTAAAAATAAAGCTTCCAAAAGGGATTTTCACAGAAATGCCATAGAACAACCATTTTTGGTTCCCCAAAGAACCTTTCAGTGAATAGTTCTAAAAATAACTATTTTTCTTAGTTTGAAGAACATTGTAAAATTCTAAAGAACCATTTCCCACTATAAAGAACCTTTTGTGGAATGGAAAGGTTCCATGGATCATGTTCAAGGTTCTTCATGGAACCATCAATGCCAATAAAGAACCTTTAAGAGTGTGTAAGTAATTTTAATATATAAGTCAGAAATGGATATTCACCCTCTTGGCAGCACATGTAAATCCTGTTTGCTTGTCCCGAATGCTGAAGACGTCTCCATAAGACCCGTTTTGAATGTGTCGGAGAAGTGAATATTCACGACCCTCTCGATATTCTGAGTTTTTAACCTGGAGGAACTAAGAAATAATGTGCACCATGAAAACTGCTGTAAATAACTGTATAGAAAAAAATAAAAATAATGAAATTGATAGATAAAAAATTTTTCTGCCTGCCTCAGATTTAACAAAATGATCAGAACTGTACTGTTTTGAAATTGTTAAAAACTGGGTCATGTGGGAGGAACTGGTAATAAAATATTCACAATTATGGCCGATATCACAATTCTTAAAAAAATTCTTTCTCATTTAAAAGTTCATCTTTAATTTATAAATTTATTTGTATAATACAACCATAATTATACAATATAATTGTATAATTCAACCCATACAGCAAAAAATATATATATATTCAGATCAATTTTATTATATTTAATAATATATATTTAATATTTTGTCCCCTAGCCAAAATATATTTAAAATATATGCTAAATATATGTACAAAATGTACTACAATGAGCAAGAAAATACATTTCCAATCCTAAAATTCATTTTGAGTAAATGCTAAATGTTTTTTGTAAATATATTTTGGAGAATATAAATATATTTAGACTGACAATAAAAAAAATTGCCCCAAAATATGAGGACATATAACTAAAACATATTGGAAAATTTTTTTTTTTTATATATATTATTTGAAAGATATTTTTTGTATAGTTTAAAATATGTTTGAAAAAATATCTAAAAATGTATTTTTGCTGTATTGATTGTCTAAATTAAAAATAAAACAACAATTAAAGATTAACTTTAAGTGAATGTTATATGGCAAAGGTTATCTAAATGAGAATGAACGATTACATTTTCAAAATCTGGCAATACCTTATAATTTTGCCCACTTTATGTACATAAGCATTATAAAATATTCACATTTGTATCTTGTCTAACTGTCAAGCTGCATTACTGTCTTTAGTCACACACCTGCTTAGGGTGGAACAGAAACCCCTCGTTCACATTCATGTCTTTCTCCTGCGTTACTTCTTTAACCATTTTACCGAAAAATTCAGAGAAATGCCAACGGTCCGTTTGAGTCACAACGCCCCACAGTTCACCTGCTTCCAGTTTGGAGCAAAATCCTGAAATGGAAGACTCGGAATCGCTTTCTGTGATGTCTTCAAATGTACCTAGAGCATCAAAGCAACCTGGCAAAAACACTTCAGGGAATTTTATGCTGCCAACACCCTCCAAACCACAGCTGTCTGAATCTGAGCTGCTTGTTTGTCTGTCCGTGTTACAGTCTGTGGTGTAGACTGAACTCTCAGAGCTGTAGTTCAATCTAGATGAAGCTGAACCCCACTCCGCCTCGACGAGACTGTCACGGTGGTCGGTTTCTGTGCTGTCGGCTCTCCTATCCCAGTCTGTGTAAATGCAAGTCGAATTGAAGTCAAAATCATCTATGAATGACCCAAAGTGATCAGCGTTCAACCTGGAAGTATTGCAGGAATATCCAGAACCTGCTGTAGCTTCTATACTGCAACCAGGCAGGTTACTCGAGACGTACAAATCTTCAGATTCTTCATCAAAGCTGTTCCAGACATATACAGGGTCTTGTTCATTACATACATCAGTTTTAACAAGGGTATTGTGAGTATTACAGTCAACTGGAGTAGTGTGACAAGAAGAGTCGCATCCCTTGATGCTCTCAGCGTAAATATACTCAAACTCAGAGTCCAAGTTTGGTTCCACACCGCCAGATATCGAGCTGCGAGACTCAAAGGTAGAAGGAAAGTCAACCTCCAGCCTGTGAAGACATAAACGGGAAATGCCAACATCTTGAGGACAATCCCACACATGGGAAATCTGCTGAGGTTGGGATAGACGCTCTGGTGTTGAGGAGCATCTTGAGAAGCTGTTGCTCTTCTGGTCTGAATCGACTGGAGCATTTCCTTTCTTTCTTGCTCTGTATTTTCTATACGTTTCCCTTCTTTTCTTCATGTCTTCAATCTCTGTTCTGCATTTCCTGTGATGTTTCCTGAAGCAGCAGGATGTAGCTTTCTTCTCTCTCTTACTAGATGCATCTGACCTTTGAATTACCACAGAAAACCTAACGGTTAAATCAATAAATGGAACCATAAACCTGTCATTTCATTGAAAGTAAATGGAAAGCATCACATTGTGCAAACCTGTTGCTGATGCACGACTCGATATTGTTGTCTTCTGTACTTGTAAAGCCAGACGTTTGATATTCCTCACCTGTAAATACACATAAATATAACTTAAAACGTATGAATATTAACACAAACATAAATTCGACAGCAACTTCCCATCCAAATCAACCTCAAAAAGTTCAGTCTACTGTTGTTATTGCTAAAAGGCACATATCGTGAAAATATGACTGATTTTGGCTGCGTGAGATTCTCCAGCTTTGATGTTGTTGAGCAACCTGTTGCTCCGCCCTCTTCTGGAAAGGGGGCCGGGAGCAGCAGCTCATTTGCATTTAAAGGGACACACACCCAAATAGAGGCAAATTTGACAAGCTATAATAAATGATCTGTGAGGTATTTTGAGCTGAAACTTCACAGACACATTCTGGGGACACCAGAGACTTATACTACATCTTGTGAAAAGGGGTATTATAGGTCGTCCTCAACTAAAACTAAATCATTTTTTGTTAACTGAAATTAAGCTAAAATAAAACATGATAAAATATTAGATTTGAACAAAAATTCTAAATTTTGTTTTGGCAACTTAAGCCGCGTTTCCACCAAAATTACCCGGAACAATTTGTCCCAGGAGCTTTTTTTCTCCCCCAGACCTATTGCTAGCTGCATTTCCATAGCGGTCTAAAGTACCGTGAAGATAGTCTGGTGACGGAGGATTGCGTGCGACTTTCCAGTTCCTGCTGGATTTCGTCCTCCGCATATAAGCTTAATAAAGCCTGAACCTCATCGTCAGTCTATCGGTCATATTTTTTAAACTCCATTGTTGATTCAAATAGCAAACAACTCTGCACACACCACAACAAACTTTAAAAAAATTATGGTTGAAATAAAATGCTGTGGAGTCAACCAATCAAAATGCTGCATGAACTCAACCAATCAGCATGTTCAGCGCCCAAGTCCCACCCCGAAAGTTCCGGAACTTTGAAAAAGTACTACCAAAGTCCCTTACAAGTCATTTCACTCGGCGGCCATCTTTGAAACACCTCTCGGGCATCCTGGGCATCATGCAATCTCTTTGTATGGGGAAACATCAAATTCTCCAAAACTGTTCGCCAACCTTACGATTAAATTTCATATTTGAAATCAACAATGAAATCTAACAACAACCGGCTCATAAATTTAGTTTCTAAACACTCGAATCATGACCAAAAAACCTTGTGTTATAGAATAACACAAGACGTGTCACTCGTATTGTTTTGAATGGGAGAAAGTGTAACGCGTAATATGGCGGAATAAGTCCCACCTTCTAAATAAGAGCCAATCGCCGACTGGTAAAGTCATCGCGTCACTTCAGCGGCCGTTAGAATCACCGGTTTCTATAGAAACAGTCAGACTCGGGCCTCCGAAGAGACGCGCATTTAGGTCTGCGCATGCGCATTAGCTTGATCCAGCATGAAAAATAGTTTTTTTTGGTCATGATTCGAGCGTTTAGAAACTAAATTTATGAGCCGGTTGTTGTTAGATTTCAATGGTGATTTCAAATATGAAATTTAATCGTAAGGTTGGCGAACAGTTTTGGAGAATTTGATGTTTCCCCATTCAAAGAAATAGGAGCTGCATGATGCCCAGGATGCCCGAGAGGCGTTTCAAAGATGGCCGCCGAGTGAAATGACTTGTCTTAAAGGGACTTTGTTCAATAGTCTTTGGTACTACCTAGTGAGCAGGTACATTCTGAAGGGGAATTTTTTTTTACCCAGAACTTCATTTAGACCCTGGTTCCTGTGGTAAAAACATATACCACCCCAAAGTTCCTAGTTCCTAGGGAAAGTTCCTGTGGTGAAAACGTGGCTTAACTGAAATAAAATAAGTTTTAGTACTAAAATTATTACAACTGAAATAGACATAAAAATAAATTAAAGCAAAATAGTACATTGTTGTCTTGTAAATGTACCCTCAGTCTGAGACTGACACAAGACCGAGTACATGTAATCCAGACCGAGACAAGACCTTCAAAAAATATAGTCTCGAGACCGATCTCGAATACTACAACACTACTAGACAGATCTTGGAAGAAAGTTCATTTTTTAAGAATATAAGATCCCCTTCTGTCTAAAAAGTGGTTGACATCCTTTCTTGAACCCATTAACCTTTAAAGGGTTAGTTCATCCAAAAATGAAAATTCCATCATCATTTACTAACTCTCATGTCGTTCCAAACCCGTAAGACTTTTGTTCATTTTCAGAACACAAATGAAGATCTTTTTAATAGAATATGAGTGATTTCTGTCTCTCTATTGACATTCTATGCAACTACCACTTTGACAATTCAAAAAGTTCATAAAGAGATCGTAAAACTAATCCATATGAATTAAGCGGTTTACTCAAAATTATCTGAAGAGACTCAATCGCTTTATACACTAAACAGATTTAATTTAGGCTTTTATTCACATATAAACATTCATTAACTCACACATCAGATGGTAAACAGAAGCTTAAGCATGCTTGATTGACGTGTGCGAGAACCAATGAGGTTCATTCTTGCGTTACGCAGCAAGTTTGAGCTTCCGCAGGAATGATTGAGATTTGTTCTCACGCATCAAGCAAGTACGGTTGAGCTGTTTATGTTCGCTGATCAAAGTTTATATGTGAATAAAATCCTAAATGAAATCTGTTCATCATATAAAGCGATCAAGTCTCTTCAGAAAATTTGGACTAAACCGCTCAATTCATATGGATTCATTTTACGATCTCTTTATAAACTTTTCGAAGCGTCAAAGTGTTACTACGTAGCCGTCTATGGAGGGACAGAAAGCTCTCAGATTTCATTAAAAATATCTTAATTTGTGTTCTGAAGATGAACTAAGGTCTTACTGGTGTGGAACGACATGAGGGTGAGTAATTAATGACAGAATTTTCATTTGTGGGTGAACTAACCCTTTAAAGTGACTGTCCTCTCTCACCCCTCGGCATGATGTTTGATATTCTAGTGTCTTCTACACCCACTGGCTGAAGTTCAGGCGCCTCTCCACACTCTGTGCCTGACGTCGAGGTCCCTTCATCCAGATAAACCAGTGTAGACACTTCTGTAAGCCTGCTGGAGCGAGACATGGTCGGTATGGCCATTTCTCTGTCGTCTCAACTAAAAAAAAATAAGCAAAAATGGAGGTCGGTAAGATAACAGGGGCATCACTTTCTTCACACTTCCTGATACAAACACACTCTAAGATAGTGTGTTCATTGGAGAGCAGTTGCTGGGGTGTATTAATAGAAGTGACATTTTGGCACGTTTGAAGCTGCGTGTCTCTCGCTTCCCTTCAGCTGTCCCAGTCTCTCCCTTTCACACTTTCTCATACCGGATCATTTATCAGTCCCAACATTCTTGCAATTTTTGTCAGTCTCTTTACCATCTCCATTGAAATTTGATTTCCACTTAGTGTTTGCTGTATAGTCAAACTTTCATACAGTGATTTAGTTCATTCGTACCTCAACATCATCACACATGCTCAGAATGCCTTCATTACATAAAGCATTCACACCTATCAGCTCCATAATCAACACACAACAGGATAGTTATGCAAGAATTACAAGTTAAAAGTTGTTTTCAGACTTATTCAGCAAGGATGCATTAAATTGATCAAAAGTGACAGTAAAAAGATAAGTAAATATGTTCTTTTGAACTTTCTTTTCTTTAAAGAACACTGGAAAAAAAGTGTTTCAACAAAAAATATTAATCAGCACAAATGTTTTCAACATTGATCATAATTAGAAATGTTTCTTAGGCAGCAAATCAGCATATTAGAATGATTTCTGAAGGATCATGTGACACTGAAGACTGGAGTAATGATGCTGAAAATTCAGCTTTGAATCACAGAAATAAATTACATTTTAAAATATATTACAATAGAAAACTGTTATTTTGAATTGTAATATTATTTCACAATTTTTCTGTTTTTATTGTATTTTTACCCCAATAAATAAAGCCTCGGTGAGACATTAAAACATAAATCTTACCAACTCCAAACGTTTGAATGGTCCTGCAGATGCATTTTGATTTAGCTGTTATCTATTTTTACACACCTACTCGCTTTAACTCAGCTTACACCGGTATACTAAGTTGTTCCGGTCAGGTGTTGTTGTGTAAGTTCTCTAGACAAAATGTCAACATACCAGAAAAATCAGCCGGGACAGGGTTCTGGAAATCTGCAAACTTTCTCTTGTTTTCTTCCTTCGTCAAACACACTTGGCTGATGAATATTTTTTCACTCTTGTATGGCTTCAGTCGATGGTAACGTGTTTTAGCCGGTCTGAGTGAGACCTCAAACACACGCAAGCTGTGAAACATGAGACCATCAAGCAACAGCTATTTGGAAAATCTGTGTCAGCCTCTCTGATTGGTTAAAGACATTTACATGCCTATTCCAATACTGGTAAAAATTCAATCACTTTGCCGAGATGGATCTGCCAACACGCACCATGGAAACCAGACAGAGTTTATCAAAACAGTCTGAGGAGACACGAATGAGTCAACGTGCAATCTATTTTAAAAGTATTTAATTTCAGTGTTTTTTTCCTGGTATAATTATTAAACAAAAACAAACAAATCCACTTCAACAAATAACGGAGGAAAAAAAAAGGACAATCCCAAAAATCAAAATCAACCTCATTGTATCACAGGCGATCAATAAGCAAATTTATTTGCCCCTTCAGTAAATTTTAAAATAAGATAAAGACAAAAATCACAAAATTAATTGTTGAATGACACTTGCACTTGAATATAAACACTTTTAAGTAATTTGTAAAACTTTTAAAAATGCTTGCGGACAACTTGAAACGTTTCAAATGAAACCTACAACGGAAACAGCAGATAATTCTGAGTGAACCCTGACACTTAACACCCTCTAAGTAAAATATAGGGTTAATTTCTCATCACAGGCCAATTGCATTTACAATTCTGGAACAAATTTTACAGATTAAAATTTGTTCTATCAGATTTTAAAGTCATTATGAAGTTGCTTTTGTGGTTGATGTATTGGACTGGTGTTTTAAGTTTAGTTCACTGCTGATACATTCAGTTTTGATTCTCAGTAGCTGTTCTTAGATTGTGTTGTAATCGGCAATACAATTTAAAATGCATAAAATCAACATCCTCTAACAATGCACACAATGGACTTCAGATATCATTTACTTTAATTCTGCTGAAATCACTTCTATAGTCACTCTGACATCTTCAGCAACTGAGTACATGTAGAGATTTTAAAGTGAAATAATAACTTTGATAATGTGCCTTGGTTTTGTTGTCAGTTTCCCTTAACAAAATCGATTTAAATCAAAAACTAAAATGTTTCTCAGTGTATCCTGCTTAAGCATAAGGCTCTGTATGTGTTTGTTCTGGTAAAAACTAAATATTAAAGAAAAACATGATGCACAGTCCCTTGTCCAAAGAGGGCTTCTTTAAAAGCAATGCTTTATGCAACATGTCTGAGTGCTGAGTGTGTGTATGGATGTGCACTTGTGTTATGCATGGACATGTGATCCAGTGTCAGTCTATGGATTTTCACTCAAAGAGAATTATCCCACCAGGTGGCTGTGGATGCTTTAGTGCAACCGTGCACTTCCGGGTCACAACTGTATCCCGTAGGGCAACAGTGCTTCATGTCTTTACAGCACACTGCCTACAAAAAGAGAAAAACCTCTTTTAAATGTTTGCATACTTCGGTGAAGATAGCTATTAGTAGAACTGGTTTCACTTCCTGCATGCATGTAAAATGTCAGTCAACACAATAAATAAAAATAACATCAATAAAAAATACATTTCATTAAATAAAATAAATAAAAAACATAATATACATTTCAGTAAACAAATAAACAATAAATAAAAGACAAAAACAAAACTAAAAATATAAATAAATATGTATAAAAAAAAATCAACTAATAAAAACAAATATTAATTTCAGTAAACAATTAATTTTTTATTAGGTTATTATTTGTATTTACTGAAATTTTATTGTTTTATGTAATTATCTTTCTCATTTTATTTTTGTATTTAATTATGGATTAAATACATACACATACATTATATATATATATATATATATATATATATATATATATATATATATATATATATATATATATATATATATATATATATATATGTTTTTTAATCCATAATTAAATACAAAAATAAAATTTACTGCAATATGTTTATTATTTGTTTTATTTAATTTTTTTTTTTCATCTTAAATTTTATTTATTTATTTGGTCATGTAAAGACAAAAAGTAATTAAAACAAAAACAAATTTCAGTAAAACAAATACAAAAAAAATTGGCAAAGACAATAAACAATTACATAAATAAAACAAGTAAATATATTTCAGTAAAAAAAAAACCACTATAAATAACAATTAATCAAATAAATAAAAATAGAAATAAATAAATTTCATATTTTTTTTTTTTTTTTTCATCTTTACTTGACCAAATCAATAAATAAAATTAAGTAAAGACAAAAAACAAAAAAAAAAAACAAAGAAACATTTCAGTAAAAAAAAACAAAAACAAATAAATACAAAAATACAATTTGGGAAAGGAAATAAATACATAAAACATAAAAAAAAAGTTTCAGTAAAAAAAAAACACTATAAATAATAAATAACAAAATACATAAAATATAAATAAACAACACAAACAAATGTAAAATTAAGATAAAGAAATAAAATTAAAAAAAATCAGTAAACAAATCAATAAAAATAAGTAACAGTGATAGTGATAGTGATAGTGATGTTTACTTTAGCAAGCAGCACTAATAATATCAGACATCATAGAAAAACAATCATTGGATTTCATACCTCTCTATATGGACAGCAGGCCCATGTGGAGTCTGATAGTCTACAGCAGGTCTGGGTCTTTGAACAGCGTGTGGACGCGTCACACAGCTCCTCCTCTTCTAAATGCGTGTCAGTGTGCGTTTGTAACTGTGTCAGAGGAACACTGAGCACGCTGGACGCTTTATCGCAGGTTCCAAATTCGAGGTTGCAGGTGTAGCCCTGTGGGCAGCAGTGCTCATGGTCCTCACAGCACACAGCCTGCAGAGAAAGAAAGATCAGAGAAGAGCACATAAAC